>NW_027468774.1:38626337-38641337 GCF_046254945.1 Alosa pseudoharengus
GCTGAGGGAAACGAGGAAGTGTCGGGGCTCACATGCGGGTTTAATTAAAGACGAGCCAGTAATAGAGACATTTAGTGGCAATTTGCAATCCCTCACGGCAATGACAAGCACACTCTCTCACACACACATTTTCTCTCTCGTATTCTTTCTCGTGTCCTCTCTGTCACTCCATCTCCCCTCAGTCAGTTTTTTCGCTTTGATCTCTGTTCCTCTCCCTTTCTTCTCCTTTTCTTCCTGTTTTGTAGCATTGCCTGTTTCACACACTCACACATGCACACACATGCAAAGCAATACATCAAATGACAGGCGTAATCTATTTACCAATCTCACTCAGCTACCAAAACAAAATACCAAAGATGTTTGGCTAGGGAACGGTGTAATAATTAATATGTGCAACACTCAGTCTGGTGACACGACACAGGAACAGATTGCACAGGGGTGATTTAGGGGAAAGTTTTTTTGCGGCGAGCCCATTTAATCTGCGTGACAAACTATTTATCAGCCCAGGCGCTATGTAAATCTGGAGACTGGAGTCACAGCGCTCGGCAGCAGATGTCACTGTAGAGTGTGAGGGGCCTGGAAATGGGGCAGTGTGTGTGTGTGGGGGGGGGGGGTTATGCGTGTTTATGTCAGCAATTAAATAATGACATTGGCCTCACGCTCACACCCAGGTGTCTCAGTGTTGTAAGAAGACACATCTCTCTCTCTCTCTCTCTCTCTCTTTCTCTCTCTCTCTCTCTGTCAGATTTACTGCTGTTTACTTTATGCGAGGCCTTTCCGTTTTTTCCCCTCACTGACATTACTTTGCTGGCCTGATGTTTATAATGGTCTCAAGAAGATAAAGTATGGGACAGAGCGCGCTCCATCAGTAGAGTGAATGAGACTTGCTACTCTAGTGGGAGTGAGCAGAGTTGCCGCTGCATTTGAATGTGTTTGGAACTTATATAATACAAATGACTGATGATGTACCTGTGGGATTTGCTCTTCCTAGAGGACAGAGCATAGCACATCACTCCCACAGGGTTGCACATACACCACTAGGAGAAGTAATGACAATATCAAGCTTTTGATTCCCTGACTCAGTCTCACTCACATGGCTGTAAATGGAGGTGTTCATTTGACTTGTATGCCCACCACCCTCCCTCCCAGAGAAAAGAATAAAAAAGAAGACAGAGATTTGATTGAAATGGGATGCAGACATTATTTGTCCTCTTACAATAACCCCGGCCAGGGTGAGCAACGTGATAGCGGTGTGTGTGTGTGTCTGTGTGTGTGTGTGTGTGTGTGTGTGTGTGTGTGTGTGTGTGTGTGTGTACGTGTGTACGTAGGGAAGCATAATGCAGCGGTGGTGGAAAACCCTATTAGTGGCTGGCAGCGCACCTCCGTCAGTTTAATTAGCTGGCGGCTCAGTGAAGCAGGCAGCGGCTGCCCGCGGCGGCAGTGGTGGTGGGGACGGTGGGGACGGTGGGGCCAGAGGCCCCTGTGAGGCCCCGAGATGAAAGTGATGAATGGCTGTCTCCACAGCTCCTTCTATACTTTATCAAATGATTAAATATTGAATGTAAAATAGACAGCTTCCCTGCCGGGCGCAGAGGTCATTTGGCGATTGTCGCATTAATCAAAAGGCCCTTTTTTCTACACACACATACACATACACACACACACACACACACACACACACACACACACACACACACACACACACACACACACACACACACACAAACACAGACACATACACACACATACACACACACCATTCCATCCTCCCTTGACATGCTCAGGGAGAGGGAAGATTTCCCCCACACAACACCACACAACAACCTCGGGGGATGTTTGCTGTGGTAGGACGCAGTGGCCAGGGCCGGACATCAGTGGGCGGGGGTTTGGGGCAGGGAAGTCTGGTCCCAAATGACCATTAGGACCTGAGGATCCATCTCCAATCTGGCTTAGACCAGGTCCAGATCTCTACCGGAATCAGCTGCGATGTGGGTAGTTTCTGGAACCATCTCTGTCTCATCCTATGACCCACCCCCCCCCACACACACATATACACACACACACACACACACTCACAACAGCAGGCCCAGTCACCACTCAGGCCCAGTCCAGGGCGAGAATAGAGGAAAGTCGATTTGTCTCTGTTTTTCATTTAGTGTTATTGGAAACAGAACCTCCCCCCACCATCCCTCCACCCATGCCCCCCCCCTTCTCTCCTTGGCCAATTCACCCCCCCCCCCCCCGCAGTAGACAGCCTTGAGATTAGATTTAGCTTTAATACTTCACCATACACGACTCAGACACTGTGGCAGGATCATTGCAGAAGTATCAAGGGAAAGGTGGGATTGTGTTCAACATTAAGACTTAAGAAGAACAAAAAAGAACAGTCTAGACAGCAGCATCGTAAAATATGAGCCACAGTATCATCGGAACTCACAATACACTGCCTCCTGTTCATTGTGTAATGGAGTCGCTCCTGACTGTACCCTGGGCAAAACTGTCTGATTTCATCAAACTGTTGAAAAGAAGGATTATGACTATCTTATTACATTTCATTGAGGTCCGTGAGCTATAGACTTCACAGATTATTTGGCATAGAAGTCCCTTTTTTCAATATCCCTGCCTTTGTTGCCCCAAGAAGAATGCATACTTTACAGTACAGTATTTGCTGCATCTTACTGTGATGACCACCAAGCAATTTGTGCTCACAAACTGAGTGGTTGAAAAGAGAGTGAAGGGTAACTTAATCAGTAGCCTTACACAAGCACCCATCTCAAATGAAAGAGGCTGAGCTTTTTCTTGTGCTTTATTTAATTATCGGGCTCATTATGAAAAGCCCAAGGAAGTGGCTAAGCCCTTTGAGTCATGCTAGCACGTCTCCTGCCAGCATGCCCTGCCCTTTTGCGAGTGGCAGATAGCGGTTTAATGAGCAACCAGGAAGAGAGAGAGAGAGAGAAAGAGAGAGAGAGAGAGAGAGACCCACGGGCAAGGAGGAAGTGCATCATCCCCTTGAGAGTGCAGCCTATGGCAGTGGCCAGACACACCCACCCACACAGCGAGGAGCAGCGAGGCGCGTCGAGGGCCTGAGCTGCATTCTGCGTTGACATCCTGAGTAATTCTCAATCTGCTGAGCAGCCGTGCATGTGGCCTGCCAACTCCTAACCGGCCCTGCCTCTCTCCACTCTTACAAAAGGTAACCGCGTGCTGGGCTATGATGGGTGGGTGGGGTATGGTGGACCTGGTCATTACTAAGATTAGATTTATTGATCTTGAAACTAGGTATTGATTTTTTAAAATCTGTCTTCGAGCACATGGTCGGTGGTTGGCATACTGGAATTGTTTTGTCTCTGGGGACGTGGGGAATGAACAAGGGTGTGTATGGGGTTGTATGTGTGTGGGGGAGGGGTATTGGAGATGAATATGTTTTTGTGTTTATTGGTTGATGCCATATCCTGGTTAGCTGGTAGTTGTTACGAGAGTTACAGTGATGGGAATGTGGACTGGTATGTGTGAGGGAAGTAACTCGCATAGCTGTTTTTTTTTTGTCTGGGACTTTGGAAGGCACAACCCTGCTGACACCAACACATAGGGGAGAGAGTGTGGAGAGGCCTGCATTGTGCACAGCAACAATAAGAGCCTTTCGGCCTGTTTCTCAGCAGGACGGTGGGGCCCAAAAGCTGTCAAACACACACACAGACACACACAAACACACACTCACATACACATACAAGCAGACACACCATGCAGAAGCCCACACAAACTCACATGCACAAAAAAGCTACACGGCTCATGCAATATGACTCATCACACACATACACACACACAAATTCTGGAAACTTTTACTGTGCAGAAGAAAGGCGAAGGCGAGAGATTTACCTTGCTCTCCACTGCGTTGAAACCTGTCTGAACCTGAGGCCTTGTGTATGTGTGTGTGTGTGTGTGTGTGTGTGCGTGTGTGTATGTACGTATGTGTGTGTATGTATGTGTGTGTGTGTGTGTGCGTGTGTGAGGAGTGTGTAACTGTTCACAGCAGGATGGGCACAACTCAGGAGATTACATGATACACATACATACATACTCACACACACATACCTGCAGACCTGCATGTGGAACATGTCCCCTCTCCAGTGAAACTGCACAGACACACACACACACACACACACACACACACACACACACACACACACACACACACACACACACACACACACACACACACACACACACACACACACACACACACACACACACACACACACACCACACCCAGACGGGGGTGGACAGGCTCACTTTGACTGGGCCTGTTTAAACACTTCTGCTTTTAGTTTAGTCTCTTCGATTCTCCAAGGGGGGAAAAACACTCTTGGCTTCCTTTTTTGGGGTGTGATGACCGTACTTGTCCACTATTGCGTCTTTCTTTTTTTCCAAGCAAAGGATGCTTGCACAAGAAAGCAAGGTTGAGCACCATACCTTCAAAAGCATTCCAGCAGACCTGGCACGGTGGTTGGAGACCCACTTCCAAATTAGATTTTGCGCTTGGCCACTTGCATCAACTTTCTTGGAGGCATACATCCATAACATCAAAGCAGCCAGACCTGGTCAACCGTCATTGCTGCACTAACTAACCAGTACATCTCAGCGGGAAAGAGAACACACAGCTCCTAAAATACCTCGTCTCCTTGTGAAAGGTCAGATCATTTGTTTTGGGAAGATGCCGCATTGTCTCATTGCAAACGAGACACGTGCTTTACACACTGTCACTACGGCGTGTCACACTTCTAGGCATTCTCTGGAGCCAAACGGCTTTGGCATGACAAAGCGGCACTGCCGTTATCTGCAAATGAGGGAGTGAGCTGATGGGTGACCTTTAGATATTGTTGCCCCTCATTATGTGAACTGAATAAATAGTTTGCCGGCGTTATTTTATTGTCATCGCTCATTTACTTTTTCTTTCCCCACTTCCTGCATGATGAGTATGTGGGGTAGATGTGGAGGCAGAGGGAGGGTGCGTGTGTGTATGTGGGGGGGGGGGAGGGGGGGGGGGGGTTGAGAGTGGGGGGTTGGTGGTGTGCAGTTTTCAAAGAATCACAGCATTTTCTGCTAATGGATTTTATAGGTCAATTACTTATTAGGTTGGTTCTGTTGTCTGTGGGGTGCCTGTGTGTGTGTGTGTGTGTGTGTGTGTGTGTGTGTGTGTGTGTGTGTGTGTGTGTTTGTGTGTGTGTGTGTGTGTGTTTGTTGGCAGCCCAAAAGCAGCAGCAGTGGTGGCAGCAGCTTTATTCGTGTGTAAATGAGTGTGTGTAGAAGAGTGGATGGAAGGGTCTGGAGTGCTCTGTGTGTGTGTGTGTGGGGGGTGTTACTAGTGGGGGGGCTGCTGAAGAGAAGTCCTCTTTTGGATTAGTGGAAGCTTCTTGGCAATCTGCATGTGAATGAACTGGGAGCTGCTTTAACGGTTACCCCTGCTCTCTCACTCACAGAGGGAGAGGGAGAGAGAGGCAGAGTGGGAAAGACACAGAGAGAGAGAGAGAGAGAGAGAGAGGGAAGACTTTAAGTGCATCAGCTCCAGAACCAGCTCTCGTGAGTGTGAGAGAGAGAGGATAACATCTCAACAGAAGCTGAGGAAGTTTGAGGAAGTATTGCTGTGGCTGTGCTCTGGGCCACCCTGTGTTCTTGGCGTGCCTCAGTGTTAGGGGACTAGCAGTGGTGTGGATTGGCTTTTATTCATGAGAGAAGGTAAGGATCTTTTTATTTTTTCTGCTCTCCCCCCTGAGCCTGCATGTGGTAAACTGTGCCTTAGAGTGAACAATGATGGCTGACAGGAATGGTCCACTTCAGTGGTGGGAACGGGGGGAAAGGAGAACACATTCTCTCTTTCTCCCTCTTCCTCCATCCTTCTCTTTATCTGTCCATCTCTCTTTTTTACATCACAGACAGCTATTGCTTTTGTTTTTTGTAAAAGAAAATTATTTCTACAAAGTCTTGTTTTTCTTTCTTGTGATCTGTGGCAGGGGCCAGAACTCGTCCATGCTTTTGTGACAGACACAAACTTTCTGCCATTTTGAATTAGCGCTCTAGCTTTGAAGCTTGCCTCATTAGCTCTGCCTATCTGCATGTGAACCTATGCGCATGACATACTCCCCATGCTCCCAGGGAACAGTTTACCATCCAAATGCTTTGGTGCCCCAACTGAACCTCGGTGCCCCAGACCTCAAACTTCAGTCGGAAGTAGATTAGTCCTTTGAGTTTACTCACATGCATGTAGGACCAGGGGAAATAGTTATTTTCTTAGCATAAGATAGGGGATATAATTAACTTGTTTTTTGCACTTTGCAGTTCCTTGCAGTGTATACTGTAAACAAAAGATTCAGTATTTTAGACATGGAAAATTGCAACTACATGCAATTTACTGCAGAAATGCAGTATTATAGGCACAGAACTGCATTGTAAAAACTGTTTTTTGTCCCATAACTGCAGTTGTTTTTGTAAGGGCTGAAAAGCCTGAGCTTTCATGTCAGCATTAACACACACACAGAGAGAGAGAGAGAGAGAGAGAGAGGCACTGCTAGGAGGTGTAATACTCTTTGCCTAATTTGTCTCAATGCCTGGGTTTAGCATGCATGTTGTAATTGGCATTAATGTGGTATCAAGAGGGGGAAGAGAGAGAGTCCTGTTGCCATGCCAAACAAAGCAGCAGAACTTGCATGCGTGTGTGTGTTTGGGTCTCTCTTTCTGAGTGAGAACTGCTGAAAAGAAAGCCTCAGAATAGCATTTAGCTTTGCAGGGGGCCAACTGAATGTGCTAAACGTTGTTAGAGTGATAGCATCACCAGTCTTCCCAGTGTACCTCATGCATTATCAAAATTAGCACAATTTTTTTAATGACATCCAACATTGTCATGTACAACTAAATGGGATAGGTTAAATGTGTCTGTTGTATCTATGACATGCTTTGTTAAGTTCGTAAACCAACCTCTCAAACCCACATTCTAATCATAATGCTTAGACCTGATTAATGACATGGGTAAAAATGACTTCACCATCGTTTGATGTCAAAAGTCATACCAGCATAAAGCATCGTTCTCACGAGATGCTGTACAGTGTTGCGCAGTAGTTTTAATCACTGATTAGCCATGCTAATAAGTCATTATAAAATCCTTTAATGAGAACAATGACATATCCCCATCTGCACACAATAAAGAACAGTGGCATTAGAGTTGGCAGTTTTCTGAGAGAAGTGTGGTTGACGGATGAAATTTTCCTTTGGGCAGCAATTTTATAACAATGTGAACTGAACACTAAATGCTAAAATGCAAACCACTGCTGAAAATGAACTTTGCACAGGAGCTATGTATCTCTGTGCAATATCAGCTGACTGTAGATAGACAGCATCTCTCTAACTATGGGACATTTTCCCATTACAAGTGCTTTGTCAGTTTCCAGGCTTCCAGAACATTCCAAGCACTTGTTCTGGGCTTTTCTATTTGCTTTTCTCAAGGCTGTCTTCCCCAGTCCGTCCCTATTAACCAGCTCCCCAATTGTCTGCGAGGGCCAGTGTTTGTCCATATCCATCAGAGAGAAAGACAGACAGACACATTGAGAAGGAGGGGTAGAGAGAGAGAGGGAGAGAAAGGAAGGAAGAGTGAAGGAGGGGGGGAGGGAGAGAGGATATGATGCATGCATACAAGTTGCCTAAGATGGATGGCTTCACTTTTCTGACGATGACTCAGCATTAGTGATGAGACTTGGCTGTTGTGCATTGGAGGAACGCCTTCTCTCTTCCCTGTAAGGGACAGGACCCTGCCTGGAACTTTATCTTTTTGCAGAAATGGCGCCTGGGCTTCTGGAACCAAGCACAGAGGATGGAGAGGAACAGAAAACCCTCTCTGTCCCCCTGCTCTCAAAACACTGCTGCTTTCGAAGTGAGACGGCCAGCCTGGCCTGGGGATGTGGTTCTGTATGACTCAGGTTGTGGACTTAAGGTCAGCCAACCACACCAGAGGCTCGCTTGAGCCACTCTGTTGGCTTGGCATCGCTCCCCGACGCCTCCTGTGGCTCCAGGCGGTGCAGCAGGTACATGCCCCCGCCGGAGGAAAGGCACCCAATAGGAACCCGGCGGATTAGTTCTATCTTGGTGGCCACGCAGGGGATATTTATAGTGGATTAAACCCTCTGGACAGGTCGACTGGCATCATGCCCAGGCTCCATGCTCCTTGACTTGCACTAAATACATGAACTATATGTCAACCCAGCACTCACTAACCAGCCACTAGACCAGACTTAGTCAGCAGATGGAGTCATAAACGGAATTTATGACTGAACTAATGAGCAACAGCTAACTCTTATGTTAGCTCATGTGGCCATATAACAGTTAACTCAAATGTTCATGTTCAGTTATCAGTGTTTAGTTGTCAGTAAAAAGCATAGGTCTTCTAGAAGCTTTCCAAGCCCTTCAGTAGATTTGCACTTGACATGACAGAGCTTTGACGGAATGTTTTTGAGACTGAGGCCATTATATGAACCATCACAGAAATCATATGACCATATCATTCCTATGATGGTTCATATAATGGTTCATATAATCAATGGAGTTAAGAGTTGATTGGAAAGAAGATTAACATGTAAAGAAATGAGGGTACAGAATGCCATTTCAGAAAGCCGGTGAACTAGACAGGTGAAGGGCCTACTTGTGTGTTTCCTGTTCATGAGCCATGTGGTACTCTGTGGTTGGCTGTCAGGCTGACAGAAACTACATGAGCAGATTGAGCTGAGGTTTTTTTTTTTCGTTTTATTTTTTTACTCTTCCTCTGGCGCTTCAACTGCCATCTCTCAGTGACAGCGTGGCAGGCATGATGCATCTGGAACGACTCGCCCGGACTCGGGTGCTGACTCACTCCACTCGCTCGCCCCTCAGTCATCTCTCCACTGACTGTGTCCGAAGTGTTTGTGTGTGTATGTGAGTGTGTGTCTGTGTGTGTCTGTGTGTGTGTGTGTGTGTGTGTGTGTGTGTGTGTGTGTGTGTGTGTGTGTGTGTGTGTGTGTGTGTGTGTGCGTGTGTTTGTATGTGTGCGTGTGTGTGTGCGTGTGTTTGTATGTGTGCGTGTGTGTGTGCGTGAGTGTGTGTCTGTGTGTGTGTGTGTGTGTGTGTGTGTGTGTGTGTGGGTGTATTTGTATGTGTGCGTGTGTGTGTGTGTGCGTGTGTTTGCATGTGTGTGAGTGTGTGACTCTGCCTAGATGTGACACTCTGACGCTGAATCACAGGCCTCTGCAGGTTGAGCCATTATGGTGAAGGCCTAGTCATCTGCAGCATAATCATCCCTCAGTCATGGCCTCTCCCTCACAGTGAGTCAGTGTGTGTGTGTGTGTGTGTGTGTGTGTGTGTGTGTGAGCATGAATCAGCCCCAGTCAGCTGTCATGAAAGATGGTGTTTGTTTGGGTTTTACCCCTTTAACTCAATCTTCCCAAACCCCTCTCATCCACGTGACTAAGAGCAGGGCAGACGGAGAGTTAGTGCGCTGACCTCTCTGTTCCTGCCAAGACATCAAAGCGCCGTCGCTAGCAGTGAGAAGTCAGGTTTGAACAGCTGAAGCGTATCCACTCTGCCCTTGGGCAAGTGGCTGTTTTGCAATAATGTTCTTTTTCCGCCTTGTGTACAGAGGACCCTCATGCTAGTAAGCAGACGTTGAAGACCGGTGCTGCTTTTTTGACATTAAGAGGCCTGCTGATTTAAGTGCTGTGTTCCCATAGTAAATGTTGACATGTCCCCCTAGCCTAGGTACTGCACCTCTCTGTGTGGGGCGGCACATACTTGGTGTTTTTGTTGGCATAAGGTTTTCATGCTGGTTCTCTTTCTTTTGTTGTCTGTATCTTTGGTAGTCTCTCCGTTTCTTCCTCACCCCCTCAGTCCCAAAAACATTGGGCTAAAGCTCTGTTATTTCCCAGTGTAAATCTACTCAAGGGCTTGGAGGGCTTTTAGAGGAACTGTGCTTTTTGCTGACAGGATAGCTGAACATGATCAAGAGCAAAGAGTATACGAGGCATTTGTCTGAGCATGAGTGTGTCTTGATGTGTATATCTGGAGTGTGCATGTGTGTATGTGTGTATGTGTGTTTGTGTTTGTGTCTGTGTGTGTGTGTGTGTGTGTGTGTGTGTGTGTGTGTGTGTGTGTGTGTGTGCGTGCGTGTGCATGTGTGTATACGTGTGTGTGTGTGTGTGTGTGTGTGTGTGTAGGCCTAGGTGCTGGGTATGTGGTGAACCCATGTGTGCTTTGGGTGAAAGTGCAGATCTTGTCCAGCTTGTCTGAGTCTTCTGGCCCGCCACATAAGCTCCCCTGTTTTAAAGAGATCACCAGGATGTGATCACATGATCCATGACATGTGCCTTCAATTTACCCTATTTCCCAATAGCTCCAGGGGTCAGCTTAGGTTATGGCTTACCACACTATTCCATAAAAAAAAACTTTATGTCCACAGTGGATTTGCAGAGTATATGCTTTATGTATCAGGTCTTAGATGATGGTAAACATGGCCACATTTTTTGAAATTGATGTTTTGATGGGGTAAATATTGTATGAATGATATGGATCAGTGGGCAGGGGCTTGTCAAACAAAACCATTCGTTACCTTTCCTCAATTTTTTGCCTTAACATTCCACTCCCTCTCTCTCATCCATTTGCACACATCAACACTGAAATAAGAGAGAAGCCATTAACAGCAGGAGTGCTTCATCATTCTGGTGTCTACCCACACCCTGTACAGCTAAGCCTGGGCAACTGCATTAGCAGTTCTCACAAAAAGCCGAGAAAAGCCCTTCGACTTTTCTAAGCCCCCATTGCCTCCTCTCGCCACTAGTCAGCTATAGTACACGGCACCATTAGAGTAACATGACTGATAGCACACTGATAGTTTCTGTTGATACTAGAGACAGCATAAGGGCTCAAGTCAAGCTATGGATAGAGTATAAATGTGCTGTTATACAATGTTAATGGAGGTGTTACATTGCACTTAATGGTATAACTATGATGTAACAAGGATGCCATAACCTAAAAGTGTCACCTAATACCCTTACATACTGATCCTATGCTTCATAGCACTGCACTGGCCAGTCTCTTGGGCAGATTGTATGGCTCCACCAATCCTCTTAAAGGCCTGGCCTTGTACTTGCGCTAGGCTGGCCAGCCCCCATGCTACTGCTTCAGGGGGATAAGCCCCAAATTAACTGAATAACACCATGCCCCCCCCCCCCCCCTAGACTCCTTTTACTTAAGAGGAGGTAAAGAGCAGGGTGGGTGCATGATCAATGGTAGAGCAGAGCCATGTTTGCTGACAATGTATCTTCCTGTAGATTCTTACTGGAATACTTTTAGATTTTATCGGGGTCATCCCTATGTTCCCCGGGTCCTATGTTCCCCGCTCGGGGTTAGGGTTAGGTTTTTTTAAAAAGGTTCCCTGGTCCCATACAAAGCGGGGAACATAGGACCCGGGGAACATAGGTACGCTCCCATTTTATCTGATGGTTAGTTCTTTCCTTGTACCTATACTTGTTGACTGTACGTTTATCATGATTTTCAAGAATCATAACTACGAGTTTTAATGCAGTTTTTAGAACGCTGCATGGCTATTGTATATCTGACCTAGCACAGTAACATAGGGCTGCGGGACTTGACAGAGGGTGAATGGTCGTGAGATTTACGTATCAATGACAAATGTATCTACCTTGAAACTGAAACAGTCTTTGTGGATGTGGAACAGATTTGTTCTTAAAATCCGTTTTTAAAACGAATATGCAATAGTGTCGACGTAGCCTTATTTTCTCTCCTCTCCTTCTTTCTGTTCAATCTTTTCAACATTATCTTGTTCTTTTTGTTAAGATGTACATGTCAGATTCCTCCCAACAGTTATGTTTTTTTTTTAATCATTTTTATTGTGTTGGGGGCACAACAAAGCTCAGTAGAAGTAGAGTGTGTGGACTCCACTTCTCTGACACAGAGAACACTGACATTCAACAGGAATACACTCAATGCCCTGCATTACCTCAAACAGAAGCCATGTTTGAATTGGGTTTGCTGGCTCGATAGCTAACTAAGCAATGAAAACCAAACCATACTGACATTGTGGTGAAGTTAGTTTCTCTCTCTCTCTCTCTCTCTCTCTCTCTCTCTCTCCCTCTCTCTCTCTCTCTCTCCCTCTCCCTCTCTCTCTCTCTCTCTCTGTCTGTGTGTGTGTGTGTGTGGGGGGGGGGGGGTGCGGGTGTGCATTTGTATGTGTTTGTGTGTGTGCATGCATGAGGGTGAATTTGTGTGTGTGTATGTACATTTCTATCTGTTTTTGAGGTGCATTGAGGGTTTTCCTCTCCCGAGGTGTGAAACTCTTGTGCTTTACACATCACCAACCACAATAAGCAGTGTAAGCTTCATCAGTCCAAACACACTCTCTGCTCACACACACATTCTACCAGTCCACACTCAGTCCTGTCTCAAATGACTCCACACACACGTTCTGTTCCCACCCATTCTCTCTCTCTTTCAACCAAACTCAGGAACGGGAGTTTAAGACACAAGCGCACTTCTCTCCTTTAACTGGCATGTGTCTGAATGAAGAATGTGTTGCACTGATGCTACTAGATGTTATTATGTTATGAAGTTGATATGTGTTCTTCTCTTGTCTCCCCCCCATTTAGTAAAATGCTTTCATTATTCACTCATCATAGGTTTCTGTAATGGCATTCATTTGTAGGGGCTCTAAGGGATTCTTAGGCCTTAATTCTAAACTAAAGCATGTGTGCAACTGAACACATAACAAAGTTACTTTAACACAAAAGATTTCAGAGCATATTGTTAGAGAGAGTTGGTGCATTTAAGTGGTGAACTTACGCCTCTCTTGCCATAAAACAGTCTGTAGTTCCTCATTTAGTCAGTAGAGATGTGTTTTATTAGATCCTATTAGGTCTGTTTCGTATCCCCTATGCAGTGTGATTTTGCGCTCTGGTTGCTGGGGTAGTTGTGGTATTGTTGTTTTCTTTCTAAATAGGCCTATTGCAGCGTGTAGTCATTCTGCGTTCCACCATATTGCTGCAGCCCCCCTGCACCACACTCATCTCTCTCGTCTCATTTAGTCAGACTGAGCCACACCACAGAGCTTTGGCTCTAAACAACTGATACTTTGGCCCGTATCTGTTATATGTCACCAGTCTGCTCCCTTGTCAGTCAGTCTGTGTGTGTGTGTTTATGCTGTGTGTGTGTGTATGTGTATGTGTGTGAGTGTTCCCTCATATACTGACCATGTGTATTATCTCTGTCTCCTCCTCTGACAGACACGGTCCAGGAGCTTCAGCTGGAGCTGGAGGCGCCCACTCAGATGGAGGAGAGGGAGAGGGAGGTGGAGAGGGAGGTGGAGAGGGAGGCGGAGAGGGAGGTGGAGGACTACAAGAGGGGAGAGGAGGAGATGGAGCAGGAGCAGCAGCAGCAGCCTCCACTCGCCCTGACCGAGAGCGGCCTCCCGGGCATCATCAAGGGCAAAGACCTGTTCGGCTACGTGGGCATCGAGGCCGTGCTGGACCAGATGAGGCGCAAGACCATGAAGGCCGGCTTCGAGTTCAACATCATGGTTGTCGGTGAGTTGGCCCCCCTGGAGGGTGAGGGTAGGGGACGGGAAACGCACACAGGCTTATGACACACACTTAATCACACACATTTTATGTAGGGACAGACGGAAGGTTGTCGTAAATCCTCTTTAGGTTCGCTTGAAGGTTGAGGGTCAGGTCAGGTCAACAACTTCTGCCTTTTCCTATAAAGATGTACTATTGAG
The DNA here is from genome assembly GCF_046254945.1 of Alosa pseudoharengus. Lineage (NCBI taxonomy): Eukaryota > Metazoa > Chordata > Actinopteri > Clupeiformes > Clupeidae > Alosa > Alosa pseudoharengus. The sequence goes on from NW_027468774.1 coordinate 38,640,139, forward strand.
CATTTCCCCAGTATTTAGGCCCGTACTACTACTAAGTAGGAAATGGCAGTCATTTATTTTCTGTGTCAGTAAGTAATTAATGTGAGGCGAAAGCCAAGGGTGGCTTAGCTGTATCACTTTAGTGGTAAGTAAAGCAGAACACACAAAGATATCATACTATTAGCTTCTCAGCTAACCAAGGTAATGAGAGCTGCGCTGACTAATGCAGAATGCACTCTTAGATATCTCACTGGGTGGCCCCACCCTGCTATTAGCATCCAAGCAGAACTTGAGATCCAGGGTGTCTTTGGGTGGTTTGGCATGTGTTGGTTTGAACGCATGAGTGCACAAAACAAATATTACTCCATCTAGCAGACGCCGGCAGCAAAGGCTATCAAGGCACTGGGGCTGTTTGCTAGCTGTTGCTAAATTAGTTCATAATCACTATTTTTGGTATGCTCGAGGTCCAATTAAATGTGGTGTATTAGTTACTTTAAACATTAACTACACCTAGAAGGCCCAATTAGTGATTTTTTTAAGTAGCAGAGGAAAGCTAGTTGTGGGTGGTCTTGTCCTGAAGCTGTCACATTGATCTATATGCTTATGGTTAAGCTCAGTGACCTGGTCTCCTGCTTTAACAGCAGCATGTCACCTGACATGCATGGCTAAGAACCTGCATTCCATGCTGCCTGTCTGTCTGTGAATGCCGCCTCATGCATTTCATAAAGCACATTCGAACACGCTCAGCTTCTGCAGGAATCATCACAGAACAGCTCGGGAGCTAACTGCCGCCGCTGCTAAATGCCAACAGTGTCTCGTGTCGCACCAGGTGCTTGAAATAGTTACCGCCACCATCACACACACCCCCCCCCCCCCCACCCCACACACTCACAGCAGACAGGCAGAGAGCGAGACCACACAGCATCAGGACTGTGTGTGTGTGTGTGTGTGTGTGTGTGTGTGTGTGTGAGGGGGAGTGTACCTGACGCCTAATCCATGTCTAAAGACAGACCGACCAATCACCCTCCGGGACTCACCGTGCTGTGGTCCGCCTTTGAGGCGGTTTTAAACATGTCAGAGACATCAGCTGTGGCTTTCTTTTCTCTTTTTTTTCTCGTAAGCGAAAGGAAACCCAAAAGCAGGTGAACAGGAAACGATGGCAAAGGCCTTAATGCAGAGGATAAGAGGAAACACTGAAGTTTGTGCTTCCACCCCCCGGT
>NW_027468774.1:38651337-38653837 GCF_046254945.1 Alosa pseudoharengus
TTCGGTGGGGTGTCAGCTGACCGGACAGATGGATCGATCTTGGTTTTCTGGTTCACATCTCCTTCTGGCTCCATCTCTTCCTGTTTTTCAACTTCCTTCATCCAGTCCACTCGCTCACTCGCTCTCTCACACGTCCTATATCCTCTCTCGTATTTACATATCACTAAAGCACGTACTACACCTTATTTTGTATGTAGGGTCTTATTTACCTACCTCTTCCACTTCCCCCTTCCCCCTGTACTGGCCCAAGCCATTCTAACATGAAACACTGCTAGTTTCCTCCCATCGAAGAAATATATAGCTTTTGATGCATGATTTGCCCATATATGTTTTATAGTTATTCACTAGTTCGCCCGTCGGCATGATTGCTACACTGAGTGAATAAGCTAAGCGCGTGTTTGGCATGGTAGCTGGCCGTGGTCATGGATGCCTGAAGCGGAGATCGCGATAGAGCGATGGCCGCTTGCACCCCCCAGTGTAAGGAGGATGCGTAACTGGGCTATCAGTGAAATGGAGGTGTAAGGGGAGGAGGAGGGACAATTTTGCGAGTGCCGCGGCGTGTGACGTATGGATAAGGAGGCCGGCTTAAATACCCTGGCGGCGGATGACAGGTGAGTTAATTGCTGTCAATCATCCCTAATGGCTCCTCCCGAACTTTGTTTAGAAAACATCATTTATGTAAGTATACATTTAGTCAGTCTGAAACCATTCCACATATCAGTATATTTTAGTAATAGCAACCCTAGGAGATTTATGGAGGGTTATTGGTGTGATGGTAGGTTTGGACTTGGCACGACTAAGTTTACCCATAAGACACTGCCAGCGCGGCTGCTGTTGCTGCTTGTGCTACCACTGTGATGATGGATGTGGGGGCGTGCTGCTTCTGCTGCCGCTGAAATGGACTCGGATTAGAAATGCAGACACTGTTGCTCGCAGTGCACACCAAGCCCGAGGTGGCGTGAGTGTGTGTGTGTGTGTGTGTGTGTGTGTGTGTGTGTGTGTGTGTGTGTGTGTGTGTGTGTGTGTGTGCGCGTGCGTGTGTGTTGTGGGGGTTGATGGTGATAAAACTCTCACGTCAGACGTGTCATCTGCAACCGCCTTGTTGCTGGACAGACTGAAAATGAGGCTGGATGTTTGACGTAAAGCTGGCCTTGTGTAAGGGATGATGAGTTGATATGAAACGGTGTCTTTATTCTGGGATTCGGTTGCCACTGAGGCATTTCAAATAAGGACGCGAGACAGATAGGGCACTGTGTGGAAGCCGGCTGTTACCTGCGTTGATGCGTGCTGTTGTAAACGCTCCAAATCCCTGGTGCTTGAGACACTGCTTTTGTGTTATTTCACGTGAGCGCTTTGTAGGCCTGTCAATTTGCGGTTGGCAAAGCATGATTTAGCTCAAATCTCCCTTTGGGAGAAGACAGAGAAAGAGAGAGATGATGTTGTCTCTTTCGCAATTCAGAAACACTCAGAAAGCTTTTCAGCTGCAACGCTCAAGTACCATGCATGTGGTATGTGTGTGTGTGTGTGTGTGTGTGTGTGTGTGTGTGTGTGTGTGTGTGTGTGTGTGTGTGTGTGTGTGTGTGTGTGTGTGTGTGTGTGTGTGTATACACAGTAGGTGTACATAGTGGGTGTATTTGTGTTTGGAGATATTGAGATGGCTGTGGTGCAAGTCCCTAGTTTCCTGAGATAGTTCCTTCTTCCCGAGAGACACCACCATGTGTTTGTTTGTGTGTGTGTGTGTGTGTGTGTGTGTGTGTGTGTGTGTGTGTGTGTGTGTGTGTGTGTATCAGTCTGTGTGTGTGTGTGTGTGTGTGTGTGTGTGTGTGTGTGTGTGTGTGTGTGTTCTCTCAGCCCTGGAGACACACCTCACTGCCTCTGGCTCTCAAGCAGGACGCAAACGCCCCGTAGAGCATAACAAAGCACCGTGCCTCACAATCAGCTCCCTCAGTAGACTCTCCTAAACTCTCCTTCACCTGTGTTGACCTACCCTTCATTCATTCCACCCAATTCAGAGAGCGACAACAACAACTGAAATGTCTCAAGGTGCTTTGCAGACCCCAGAGTCTGAACCTACTGGAGCGAGCGCTAAGGGGAACAGTGGCAAGGAAAAACCAGGAGAGACCTTGAGCAGAACCCTGCACCATCTTTCAACTTCATACAAATTGTCTGATATTTGTCCATTTAAATGGCATCAGGAGGTCACACGTCAGTAATGCATGGCTCTCTGGACCTCCGACGCAGCCTTGACCGCTGTGACCTTTGTGAGCAAAAGCGCTGGACATACAGAGAGGCCCAGACCCGCGCCTCTCAACTCTGTGGCTTCCCTTTCGTCTCTCTCTCTTATCTCTACTCCCCCTCTCTCTCTCTTTCTCATCTCTTTCGCCTCTCTCCCTCTCTTGTCTCTCTCTCTCTCTCCCTCTCTTGTCTCTCTCTCTCTCTCCCTCTCTTGTCTCTCTCACTTTCTTTCTTCTCTGTGTGTCTCTTTCATCGGCTGATTGGG
>NW_027468774.1:38658837-38753837 GCF_046254945.1 Alosa pseudoharengus
ACAGACGTTTTATGATGAAGGTATCGCTGGGCTGACAGGCTCTGGCCCTTGATTGAGATGTCGACCCGGTGACCTCGTGGTGAAACCCTAGCTGTTGAAAACAAATGCCTTCTGTCACCGGGGCATCGTGTTGCGCCAAAGGTCATCCCATAAAGTCCTCAACCCTCCACCCCACACACACGCACACACATGCACACACACAGCACCCTCAACAGTGTCAGAGCAGCAGGGAATCTGGACTCACGTCCATCTTGGTTCCTCTGTCTCCACAGAACAAACACACAGCCATGTTGGGGGAAAAAGCCTCCCTGTTGTTGTCCCTGGAGAACAACAAACTGGTATTTAAATGTGTTTTCCAGACAGTCCTCTTTAAAAGCAATGGGCTGTGATTGTGGCGGGTGGGAGGTTGGGGGGATGCTGGCTTGGTCCGGTAGCGGGAGCAGCAGAAAGGACACATTCTCGTGTTTCACAGCTTGTGGAACACTTCCTCCACAGAGGGCCTCGAATCAGGCTGAGAGAATTTATAAAGTAAAGAAATATTCCTGAGAAATAGATCAGGCTGACAGCTATGTGGAAGTACTGCGGGCCTGGCATAACTCACTTTACCCCGCCACACACACAGGCACGCAAACACACACACACACACACACACACACACAAACACACACACACACACACACACACAAAAACACATACACACACACACACACACACACACACACACACACACACACATACTGTCATCATTACTGCTCTGTTTTGAGCTGGCAGGCACATACTGTATATGCGGCTGTAGTAATGTTATACAGCACACCAGCCACCCAGTGCTGTGCCTCCATTCTCCTCGGCATCATTACAGGGTGTCAGGCCATACGAACCAGCAACATGTAATAGCCGTCTTTACTCCCTCCTCCTTGTGTTTATTTAGACGTAACAGAGGTGTTATCTAAACATAAACATAAACGCAGGCTAATGAGCATGCTATTGATTTTTTAACTCATGTCATCTATCTGTAATATGAGAGTTTTTTGTCTTGTTTGTATGTCTTTTCATTACACATCTTGAGAATCGCTCATCCAATCAACTTCACAATAAGTGGGAGTATTGCTGGGGACCTAAGTAAAAGCAGTGTTCAACATGTAGTTGGATGTGAAATGCTTAAGATATCATTAAAAGACATTCCATGTATACTGAGCTCAACATTATGGTGACTAAAGTTGTATGTCGTGCTTCTGTAGACATTCATCACAAGGACACTGCACCAGGAGTGCACTGCACTATAACATTCCCCTTAGTTGGACTGAATTGACTGGAGGGGAGGCACTGTAAAAAGCATCATTTTTGTGTTCTAACCTTAAATACCTGAAGTGAAGAAGGTAGCACAGGCCCAGCCATTCATGATAAAGTAGACTGTTTTCCATTTTACCAATTTATTTTGGCCATGTCAGACCAACATGTCAACCTTCAGCCTTCATCAGAGCATTACAGTCTGCTTTGTCATGAAGACCTTTGTGTGTGTGCTACCTTCTTACCTTAAGGTACTTCAGGTTAGTTTTGGTCTAGTGCCACAAACAAAGACTGGGAAGCCTCGGAACATTCTGTCCAAGATGTAGCTCATATTATGTGTTATCTCTCTCTCTCTCTCTCCTGTTGCTAGGTTACGGTCCATTGATATCGAGTTCATGAAGAGGCTTGGGAAGATCGTGAGCATCGTGCCAGTCATCGCCAAAGCCGATACGCTCACCATGGAGGAGCGTCTGGAGTTCAAGCAGCGGGTGAGTCCAGAGTTACTGCGCAGTGCTCGCCACCAGGTGGCACTGCTGCACTGTGTGTGTATCTCTGCAAATGATGTAGCTAGCGGTGGAGTTTTTCAATTCACTTATAGAGCGCCAAAACATTGAACATGTCTCATGGGGCTATATAGAGTGTTAAACAATCAGAGATTAGCTACTGTGATGAATCTTCAAAGCTGTTTTAAAACTCCAAGTTGCCAAACTTGGATCCAAAGGGTCTTCCTCAAAACACAATTATGTGTGCAGCTTTGGTTAGGCTTTAGGCCTCCCATCTCACGTTAACTGGATGTTAGGGGCAGGCTGATATGCAACTTTTACTTTGAGTACTGTATCAGCATCAGTCAGGGAGAGCCTAGAGGGGTTTTAGCACGTTTCCCAAAAGACATTTCTGAATCACTAATTTAAAGAGTCATGCTCCTCCGATACAGTATACAGTATATTGTCTTAATCATGTGGCTAAGCCCCTCCAAAGATAGCTGCCAGTTCGGCTAAGGATCTTGTATGTGCCAGTGCACATGCTCAGCAGTGTGAGTGTGGACCAGGTTGCTGTCGGCTCACCCGACCCTTTCATGTTTAAAACGTGACAAGGCTCTTTCATCCGAGCCTCAGCACACACACACACACACACACACACACACACACACACACACACACACACACACACACACACACACACACACACACACACACACACACAAACACACACATTTGATATAGATAACCAGTTGCCCATATAGGCACACTGTCCATGTGCATAATCGTTTTAATACAACGCTTCAGTACCACTTTATATGCTCTCTGCTGCATGTCACTTTCATGTAGGGCACACAAACGTGACCTTCAGTGTCCTTGTTCCTGCACATAACCCGTCGGCAGCTTGAACGTGCTCCTATATCAGCCCTGTCATTACTCACCCCCTGATGTAATACATCTCGAACATGCCCCTATATCCTCCATTCCATATGACCTTTTGACACAAGATGACATTGATAACCCCCCCCCACACACACACACATACACACACACACACACACACACTCACACTCACATACACGCACATACACATCCTCAGACATGACCCACAGATGCGCTGTGAGCATGCTCCAACTGTGTGTAAATGACCCTTGATGCCCAGAGAGCGGAGCGGCATGTCATTGGAGGGGGGACGGGACAGGCAGGCTCGTATATCGGCAGCGGCACAGGGCGGTTGGGGGGGGGTGGGGGTGTGTGACGGATGAGATCCATAACTGTCCGATCCCAGCGGGCCTCTCATAACTTAATGCAGCTTCCCGCTGGCTGCTGCCGCTCCACACCACACCGCCCACGCGCTCACATTCGCCCCCTTATGTAACAACGCACGCTGCACATGAATATGGAGGCCTCCAAGAGAGAGCGAGGGAGAGAGAGAGTAAAGAGTGAGAGAGGGAGTGAGAGAGAGGAGAGAGGAGAAAAGTTGTTGTTTTTTGTTTTTTTTACTTTCCGAATTCACAAGTCAGGCAGGAGAGAGAAATGGCTGGAGGAAAACCTGGGGAGAATTGCGTGGGAAGCAGACGAATGAATCCACACACACACAACACACACACACATACATGCATACACACACACACACACACACACACACACACACACACACACACACACACACACACACACACACACACACACACTCACACACTTTAAACACATTCTAAACATCCGAGTGCCAAACATTGAAGGCTCATATGGCGCTGAACAAATGGGGCTGGCGGTGGCGGCAGGCCTGTGTGAGTGTGGCCCCGGGGGGCAGTGGAGCGGCTCCTCAGGCTCCCTCTGATGGATGAGGGGCCACCTCTCTCCGGGCCCCGTGCCATCACACCCTCTCCTGAGGAGCCTGCACTCCTCTCCTCTCCTCACACACTAGCACACTTTCAGCCTCCTCACCTCTCTTCTCTTCTCTTCTCTTCTCTTCTCTTCTCTTCTCTTCTCTTCTCTTCTCTTCTCTTCTCTTCTCTTCTCTTCTCTTCTCTTCTCTTCTCTTCTCTTCTTTCCTCTCCTCTCTTCTCTTCTCCTCTCCTCTCTTCTCTTCTCTTCTCACATTTCTACTCCTTTCCTCTTCTTTCTCTCCTCTCCTATGCTCTCCTCTCCTCTCCTGTCCTCTTCTCTTCATTTCACTGGTTAACGCATTCTGTCCTTCATGCCACTTCTTTTCACATCGTTCTCCTCTCCCTCCCTCTATCTTTCTCCTCTCTGTCCTCTTCTCTCATTTCCCTCACTCATCCTCCTGTCCTCCTCTATCTCTCTTCTCCACCGCCTCCTCCTCCTCTGCTCTTGGACAGCTCTGGCCACAGCAGGAGTGGGCATGGAGCAGGACGGGCTCAGCGTGTGTCCAGTGTCCATTATCAGTGCCCACCAGAGAGTGTGTGTGTGTGAAGCATGTCATGGTCTGTCATCTCAGCCGCTCTTCCAGAAGCCTCCTCCTCCTCCTCCTCCTCCACCACTCTCTCTCTCTCTCTTGGATTCTCATTCCTTCCTCCTCCTCCTCCTCCACCACTCTCTCTCTCTCTCTCTTGGATTCTCATTCCCTCTATCCCTCCAGTTCTGTTTCATTTTTCATTTGTTTGTTTGTTTTCCCTTTCTTTACGGCTCATTCTGCCCTCTGTTTTTTCCCCTTGATTCCTCTCTCTCTCTATCTCTATCTGTTCTCTCTCTCACTTCTTTCTTCTCTTGCTTATCTGTCAGACTACAGAAGAGCTTTTACTGTCGAGACATTTGACCTTGCATCATACCTAATCTGCCTTCATCTCCATTCCCCATGCATTTTGCCCCCCTCTCTCTCTTTCTTTTCCTCACTGTCTTTTTCTCCCCACCTTACATTATTTTTCCACCGTTACCCTTCTTTCTCAGGCATCCTTTCCTCTCTTCTCTCTCTCGCTCTCTCTCTCTCTCTCTCTCTCTCTCTCTCTCTCTCTCTCCCTCTCTCTCTCCATCCCTCCATCCCCCTCTCCTGTCTAATGCCCTCTCTGTCTTTTCATTTCCCCCCTCTCTCTGTCTCCCATCTGAGCCTGTCCACCACTAATCCTGCAGATCTGCTGGGTGCTTGTGATGCGAAGAGCACCGGGGTGAAATACAGCCGTCTCTGTGTGTGTGTGTGTGTGTGTGTGTGTGTGTGTGTGTGTGTGTGTGTGTGTGTGTGTGTGTGTGTGTGTGTGTGTGTGTGTGTGTGTGTGTGTGAGAGAGAGTGAGTGAGTGTGCCTGTGTGCATGTGTGTGTGTGAGTGGTGAGTGAGTGAGTGTTTGTGTGTGTGGGTGAATGTTGGGGAAGGCACGCTCCCCTGTGTCTAATTTATGGTGGCTGTGTCCACAAGGCTTGCGTGTCTTATCTGAGACTGAGTCCTTTATGGGCTCTTATACTTCATGCAGGTTCATTACAGCACTTTTCAAATTAACCCCATTTCAGAGTTTAGGATAGCAGAGTCCGTCTCCCCTTAAACTCCCACCACTCCGGCTACATACAGTGTTTGTATTAGAAGCATACAATTCCTACTTAAACTCTTCAAAAGCCCTGTTGTAGTAAAAACATACAATTCCTAATTAAGCCTTTAAAAAGCGCTGTTTTTATCATGTACAGGTAAGCAGGTAATACCAGACTCACTACTTGGTTTCACTTCATTAAGAGAGTCTGGGAAACGTTTCAAACTCTAGGGTCGTAACAGGTGTAGACTTTGCGTTAACTTTGAAATCAGTGGTCCAGCCTAACCAATCACATTGAACAGGGATTCCTAACTTCCTACTTCGTCTAACCTTTACAAACTGATAATGAACCACATCGGTAGTCAGGAAACAATGCATATAGGCTGACCTTTGCTGTACATATTCTTCTGAATGCAATTTGTTGATGTTTGCAGGCGTTTACCACAGTCACTTTCAATTTCATAGCTATAATCAGTCATCCCCTCACTGATTGGCCCGTCAACCTTTGTGCCTGTATTGTCGTGAGCCAGACTAGTATCTCACTGAAAGGAGATTCTAGGTGGGCGTGGTCAGGCTAGTTAATATTTGACCTTCCTCCACGTTTTTGTTGGTAGTGCACTTCTTTGGCTTGTGGTGCAGGTCTGTGCACGAGACATATCCGTGTTGTTGCTAATTTGTTGAGGTGAGGCGTGGGGGTGCAGACAGGAGCGTCTCGGTGTCGTTGTGGATGGGAGATGGGGCGTGACCCAGTGTTGACATCATTTCGCCCATGTTGGCCCCGCGTGCTGCGCGTGGGGACGGCGGCCGTAAATCTGGCCGGCGTAGGTGGCGCCCACGGCTGCCGTATTTCATCTTGCTCTAGGGCTGCCGAGGGCGGGTGGTGGGGTTGTGGTGGTGATGGAGGTGATGGTGGAGGTGATGGCGGCTCGGGAGCTTGGGGGGGGGGGGGTGTGTGTGAATGGGATGAAAGTGTATGCAGGAGCGCGTAAACAACAGTGTAAATCTATCCGCTCAAGCTCTTCCTCTCCTCTTCTCTCCTCCCCCTCTCCCCCCTCCTCCCCTGTTGACAGATAAGACAAGACCTGCAGGCCAACGGCATCCGAGTGTACCCACAGAGCGAGTACGACGAGGACGCAGAGGACCGGATACTCAACGACAAGATCAGGGTAAGAAACCATGGCGACCAGACCAGTCTCTGCAAACCTTTCTCGGCAAGGGACCCAATTAGCCGCTGAAATTTATCAGCGGGATTGTTTTCAATCATACAGCTCAATGATTTAATGGTGGAATTGAACCAACCCCATGAAATTCCGAGGCAATACAATTGAATCTCCACAGTCACGTTCTTCTTGCCCTGCCTGGAATATCTGTTATTGGGTAAGGGGCAGGCAAAGATGGCTAATCAATCAAACCAATTAGTGGCTGAACTCCATCAGGGTTGTGTTTCAATCAAGTGGTTTAATGGTGAAAACTTAACATTCAAGCCCCCCTTTTAACTCGATCACATTGAGCCGAATCCTCCCCAGTGAAAGGCAGTGGCATTCAGAAGGTTTAAATGGCTCAATATCACTTTCTCGCGTTGTGCTTTTTGTCCCTGAATGCTTTACGTAATCCCACCGAGAGAATTCGGGCACTCTGACAAAAGTGTTTGTCTTTGACTCCTCATAGAGAATATTACACACTGCTTATGTAACGTCTGCCCCCCTACACACACACACACACACACACACACACACACACACACACACACACACTGTATGTGGGTTGAAGACACTCTGATCTCAGTGTTAACAGACCCGAAACAGACCGAGTTCTGTTCAAGCAATGCACTCAAACAATGCCCTTCATAACTCTCTCTCTCTCTCTGTCTCTGTCTTTCTCTCTCTGTGTCTTTCTCTTTCTGCCTGTCGTTCTCTCTGACTGTTTTTCCACAGGAAAATATTCCATTTGCCGTGGTCGGAACAGACAAAGAGCACCAGGTGAACGGAAACAAGGTCCTGGGAAGGAAAACCAAGTGGGGAATTATAGAAGGTGAGGCTCCAGCTGTTTGTCCAGGGCCCAGCTTAAGCGTTTGACCATCTCAGGCGCGACAATGGGACAGCAGACGGTCTGAGAACCAGAGAACCCTGCTGCCCACAACCCAGATGGCTCACATCTGTAGATACATACCGCCATCTAGTGGTTTTGCTGGGAAATGCAGGCTAAAACCAATAGTGCAGTCAAGCTATTTAGGAGAATTTAGGTCACTTCTAGCCACCTGTTTAATTGTTTGTTTGTTTGTTTCTGTCTTTCCACAGTTGAAAATGTTGCACATTGCGAGTTTGCCAACCTGAGAGATCTACTGATCAGGTAAGAAGAAAAAAGAAATATACACTGACTTTGGACCTCTATTACAGGAGCTGGTGGAATATCCGCTATTGTGTTTTTGGATATTTTATAGTATTTGGAGAGCACTGTTCCTCTGTCATCAGCATATTCATTAACATAGTGTTTGACTTAGATATTCGTCGTTACAAATATTTTTAAGCGAAAATAAACAGTGTGCGTGCCTGTGTGTGAGTAAAGAAAAGTAATTTAAGAGCAGAGCCAGCCTGCTATGTAAGACTGAACCCTCAAGTCCCATTCAGATGAAGAGTCAGTCTGACACGAAGGTGGCAGCTGGCAAATTGTTCTACCTCCTAACAAGGAGCCCCGATAGAGAAATGCCTACTGACAGCCAATTAGTCATGAATTAGCGGTGATTATGCCATTTCTTAATCAAATTACATCAGCCTCTGGGGACAGGTTAGTCGCAGGCGGGGGATGATCTGTGACTGCTGATTGCCAGCGAAGCTGACCCCTGCTGAGCGGGAATGGAGTGCCTCACCAGAGGATGCTGGGATACGATGAAAAGCTCGCCCAGTGTTTGCACACATTAGCTTGACATCCCCTGACAGCCAGCCTCGATGATGAGTGTTGACAACAAAATAGCCACATGCAGCACAAGTGTTTAAAACACACTCAAGTGTCTCGCATATTCTGGAATAGCCCACACATAATCTCTTTGCATAGTTTCAGGTGGAGTGGACAGGAGATTTAGAATATCCCTTGCACTATCCCATACAAGAAAATCAACACACAATAGACTTCTAGAAATATTTGCATAGTCATGAAGCGTCCATCCACAGTCTATTTGCATAGTTTCAGGAAGAATAGACTGGAGATTGAGAAAGCCCTGGCCCCAAGCACATCCCAATACGAGAAAATCAATACCCAAAGCACTATTCCAGATATGGACCTTTCCAGGTCCACCTACTACACACGCCCCATAGAGGAGCACTGGGCAGTGAAATATGGAGGCCAATCCCTCTGTGATTAGGACAAGAGAGGTGTGGTGTTGTGCGGAGGCCACCTGTGTCCTGATTGCATCAGTGCCCCCTACTGCTAAGGGTCTCAGGGACATGTGGGTAATTACAAGCCTACTCTGAGGGCCAGGGGTCAAGCGAGGACATGGAAACCGTTCTGAGGTCTTCTCCATCATAAGTGGCATTGTTATGGGAACCGTTCTGAGTTCTTCTCCCATCATAAGTGACGTTGTTGACGTTGTCCAGAACGCGTGGAGCTCGAGAGAGCAGTGGAGCGTGTAGGGGAGGGATGCCAGAGGGGGAAGCTCATCATGGAGAGAAGCCATTCACCATGATGAATGATGGTACCAGCGCCGGACTAGAAAACGTCATCCATTTACCACTGTGATCACACCTACTCAGATTCGAGGGCTGACTGTGTCAAACAGCACCTCAGGGATTTCTTTAATGGAAACTTCTGGCAAAAAAGGGATAATTTGACTACTCGGATTGCCATGAGTTATGATCGCAATGCATAATATTCACATAACACACACCTTTCATTTTATTCCTGACAAAGCTGCGCCTTAGGCTCCAGTACCTTAATATACCTCTAACTGTGTGTGTGCGTGTGTGTGTGTGTGTGTGTGTGTGTGTGTGTGTGTGTGTGTGTGTGTGTGTGTGTGTGTGTGTGTGTGTGTGTGTGTGTGTGCGTGTGTTCTGCCTTCAGGTCTCACCTGCAAGATCTGAAGGACGTCACCCACAACATCCACTATGAGACCTACAGGGTAAGACGACTTAACGAGAGCAACGCCAACGGACTGGGCCTCTCTGTCCTGGGCCTGGAGAACGGTACCTCAGAGAAGAGCGAGACCGAGAGCCACCTCTGAGTGGACAGAGGGGGGACGGTGGCAGCTGCAGTGGCAGCAGGACGGAGACGAAAAAAAGATGAAACGGGATGAAGACAGAAAGAAAGAAGAGGAAAAGGAGGAGGAGGAGGACGAGGAGGAGGAAGTGGAAGAGTTCTATGCCGTCCCCTTCGCCTCCGTCACTCTGCAGATGGGACGATCCGCCATTTTGTGAGAAAAAGAAAATGACAAAAAAAAAGTGGAGTGAGGATTTTTTTTTTTCACCCCGAAGAAGAGTGGAGTGGAGTGCGTCTTCTTTGGACCATATAGAAAAGACGATCCCACCTTGACTAAAGACTTTATTTTCTGCTATGTAAGGCATTTAAACACCATATTCAAATGTATTTTTGTGAGATGGGTTTTGTGGTAACGGTCGGGCGGGCTGATGGGGGATGGGGGATGGATTGGGGGGGGGGGGGGTATCGAACAGTGAAAGGAGGGGCGGTGGGAATGTGCCCGAAAAAGTGTCTTCTTTGTGAGAGAGAAGTACAGATTGTATGTGTGACAGAGAAAGAGAGGGAGAGAGAGAGGGGGGAGAGAGAGGGGGAGAGAGGGAGGGAGGAGACAGTGTGTCTGAGGCTTTGATCATTCATTCACTCTCCCCTGCAGCTCTTTTGCATTATTCCTTCCTTCCTTCCCTCCCTCCTTTCATTCTCCTTATTCTGTCCATACTTGTAGTGTAGTCTCTCACCCTTCCTCTTTTCTCTCATCACACTGAAAGGCTGGATGAAGAATTGTGTAGTTGGTGGTACACTGCAAGTCTGAGAGGCCCCGGGCACACTGAACGTTACACTCACAGTGCAGAGAGAGGCTCTAAATTGTTGCTTTAAAAAAGTCTGCTGCACCTCCATGCTCGTAATGAACAAGTATTGTGGTCCCTGCCCCGCACACACACATATACAAACATACAAGTTGCTTTTTTTAATTTCTAAACGTTAAACAAATCTTTCTAAGTTGTTTATTATGGAGGTTTTTTTCATCGTTGCGTTTAACATATTTTGTTAAGATATAGCTGCTGAGGGGCACACGATGTAGACGCAGGTGTAAAACCCATATCTGAGTTTAAAGATGAGAAATAACATTTTATATACGTTTGAAATTATGTCTCAATTATGTTTCTTCCAGTAATGCTTTATTTTGCAATGCCCTGTCAAGTTCAGTAGAAAAGCAAAGATCCTTTTTTGTTGTTGTTCTTTGTATGTAAAGGGAGTCGAAACATTTCCTGTGCTTTAAATAGTGACTGTGAAGAATACTTGCAGCAACAGTGCCATCCTATGGTGAGTGTAGTGAATGACAGGCTGAGTTTCCCCCCCACTTCATTCGACTGCAGTAAGTCATTAGTTGCAAAGATACTGTCCAATAGCCTCATCGTGAAATTGTTTTGCTTTTTTTGTTTTGTTTTCTTCTAAGAGTTTATTTCCCATTCACTACCAACAATCCATTCTTTTAAAGGTACACTTTTCACACAATCGTCCCAGGCATTTATTCTACAATAAAATGTGGATGTTTAATGGCTTACTCTTCTATTCTTTGACATTACTGTACATATCTATATTTACTTATTTTTGTTCCCACCAATGTTTTTTACTCAACCTGTACTAACAGTTAAGACATGATTTTCCCTGTCTTCAATATTAATAAACACCATTGATTTATGATTAAATGATTGTCACTGCAAAGCTATGATGTCAGTGCGATTGATATCTGTTTTATTATATGGCAGAGCTCTGACAACTGTAAGTGCTTATTATATTGGATATAATATTATACAGTATATTTGGATCAATGCACACTGTCAGTGAGTAACAATATTCTCCACATACTGTATGAACACCTATAGAAATTACAGTGCATTGGTTGCAGACATACTAAATCTGTACCAGCCATTTCTTAGACTAAATTCTGCCAAGGAATTAAAATGATCTTCAATGTGACAAATCCTTGACTGGAGAAAGGTATTGCCCATACTTTTGGTTTCTTTGCATGTGTTATTTCTTAAACACACACAACACCTGGTGTTTCAAATTCCATTTCGGTTGACAAGTCCTTTAATCTATGCAGGAGATGGCAGCACCAGAGCTGATGTGAACTCACAGCGTCTCTGTTTGAATAATCATCCATACAGGAACAGAAATGAAAGACAGAGAATGAGAGAGAGAGACGGGGAGGGAAGAGAAAGACAGCATGATGAAGGACACCGAAGAAGTGTTCTTTTGTCCTGCTCACGGTCCCTGAGGACTTAATGCGCCAATCAGACGCACACAAAAAAAATCCTGGAGTCATTTTCTCTTTGATGTTTCTCCCTCGGCTCCACTCCTGTCCCGCTTCCCGCAAATGTCACCACTCATCCCCTTTAAAAGGGATCATAATTGGAAGCCTCTCAAAGATGGGAACAACACATGCTGTCTCTGTCTGTCTTTTGCTTTTCCCTCACTCACTCTCTCTCCCTCTCTCTCTCTCACTCACTCTCTCTCTCTCTTTCTGTTTATTTTATTCTGTCTGACCCATGTCCCCACCCTATTTCCCTCACCTTCTCTGTCTGACCCATGTCCCCACCCTATTTCCCTCACCTTCTCTGTCTGACCCATGTCCCCACCCTATTTCCCTCACCTTCTCTGTCTGAACCATTTAATATGGAGATAGTTCATCAGCGTATATGCACTGTACACGTCTGGGGGAACTTGTTTTTTGTGGTGGAAATGGCGGTGGGTGTTTGGAGGACGCTTACATAACAGGGTTCCTCTAAAACTGAAACAGGGTGCTCTGAGTGAAACACACACACACACACACACACTGGGGACATGTGACACGTCTCAGACAACCTCATAGCTCATGAGTGGCTCTGACAGCTTTCTTCCTCAAAATCGGAGGTGACAACAGTGTCTCTCTATCTGTAGTCTGTTTCCATGTGTATGAGTATGTGTGTGTGAATGTGTTGTTGCAATATGTTTGTCAGTTGAGTAGAGTGGGTGTGTGTTGAGTTAGTAGTTTTGCAGCGTCTGAGTCTTCATGTGTATGGCTTGTGTTGTGTTGGTTGTTTCTCTATGCTGCCAGTGTTTCCCTCGTTCCCCTCCTGTGTGTGTGTGTTTATTTGTCTGTTTGTCCATCTGTGCTTTGGTGTCTGTTATTTTCTTCTGTGCTTGCAAGGTGTAGACATGGGATGTTTCCTTATGTATGATACTGTGTGACGAGGAAGAAGAAAAAACTCTGAACGCAACCCTTGTTCATACTTTTGTACAACTTTTACTAAAACAGTGCAGACTGGAACCGAACCATTTCAAAACAACAACGCTCGTCTGACAAGGCACTGCAGCCATGGGATGGAGCAAATAGAAAGTCCTCTGTTATATCCCTCTGTCAAAATGAATCACCACAGAATTATTTACAGCAAATAAAAACAAAAAATCCAAAAGTAAAAACAGCCCAAAGTCATGACTGGTATGTCACAACTGTGAAATCCAAAAACATTTTCAAAAGAATCATTCAAATAAAAACGATAACAGTTGAGAGATGGTAAGCATTATGCAGACACAATTTCTTAAGTTATTAGCCTGTCAAACCAGTCACTCAACCAGGCATTCCTAGCTATGCGTTTCCATGACAACAACTCCCAAACTGACCCGTCTGTGAAAGGTTAAAGCGCTATTAATATGATTTAGTATCAAGTGTATAATTACATACCCGGGTTGTTTAAAAAAAAAGAATTTTAGTCATCCATGACAAAAATACACTAATGTTCCTCTCACAGGGTGAAACCGCTCTCTTATAGTGAGTCCCATCTTTGGAAATGAGTCAGGGGGGTTGTCTTACGAGGGCTGATTCCAGAACAGCCTTCGGGCAGCTGAGAGGCCCTGCAGGTCTGAGCTCTGGATGGCTTTGGTGGAGAAGTAGATGGAGATGGCGAATGGAGTGGATGTGGTAATCTCATAAAAAGAGTTTCATTACGAGACAGCTGGCTGTGTTGCTCACTGCGGTGACGGTGGTGGTGAGGGGTTCGGGGAGGGGGGTGGGGGGGTGGAGTGGTTTGCTGTGGTGTGGGAGTGGCTTTAAAATGAGAAATCCATTTTTTATGTGAACTTGGTCTGTAAAAATCCTCGATCATTCTGAAGACCTGTCTGTGAATTAGTTCTGCAAAAGCCACCATCACTTTAGGGCCACACAAACATATTTGTCATCGGAAAGCCACTGAAGGCAGATGTCTGCAGAATCAAATGGCTCCCAAATAGTCCCCCGCTAGACCCACTTCCTGTAGTAGAGGAGGGAAAACTGATGTAGCATGTCCCCATGCTCACATAGAAACACACAAAGACCTGAAGCCATCCTCATATGGAAAAATCACTGATGCCAACTTGCATTGATGAAAACCAGTCATTTGTCAGCATTGAAGCCTCTGTAGAAGGCATCTCTTGTCATCAATACGTAACAAACTAGTAACCTCTTGCATATCTTCTCATCCCTTTTAAGACAGCCACTCTTTGATTATTTTTTTGTTTGTTTTGTTTTGCATTCACTTCGTAACTCTGTTCTGCTGCATTTCCAGTGACAAGGAAACTGATCAACTCATGCAGGAATACAGCCAGATATGACGGGGAGATCTCCCCATCCCTGACTTCTGGGTTACAGTACATGTATGCACACCTTATCCCTGGGCTCAACGTCCAGGGGAATCGCTTCTGATGTACTTTGAGGACCCTTACAAATGATTATTTATTTATTTATTTATTTTATGTTCTGCCACACTGGTGAAGGTTCACACACATTCCCCACAAAGCAGGAACAGTTATTGGTTCCCAGTGAAAATTCTATGTTTTTTTTTATACACAAACAATACATTTCAAAAGGTGTATATAGTTATTTGTTATGTTAACCTCAAATACTATGCATGGTCTCAGTGATACATAATTCATACAGCATGTATAGTTTCTCTGCTTTTTAAAAAACTTTGTAATGTACTGAATAAGAGGGAGAGAAATGGACTCCAGGACTGCATGTGTTTCAGATTAAACTGCACTTCATAAGCCAAGCCTGTTTCCCTTTTTTCCAATAAAGTTTAAAAACAAAAGCAAAATGAGACTCAGTAATTGCAAATACTGCAACATGTTTCTCTGTTTAACGAGCCTCAGCTTGGCTGCGACAGCACACAAGGTCATAGAGGTCAAGCCCACCGAACGTCTTGGTATGGCACAGCAACGGCTCTCAGCATGTGATGTAGAACCCTGGGGGGGTCTGCTAGTAGCACCATGATGACCTTAACTTCCCATCATCAACTAGCTGTATCCAGACAATGGATTGCAACATATAAAAAAAGAAAAAAGAAAGAGAGAGAAAGAATGAATAGAGGTAAACATCAATTTAGAATAGCAACCTGTAAAACATGCTTACTGGTTTACTCTAGAACGATACAAAAGAAAAGGGCGAAAAAGGGCGTGGATGGGCAAAAGAACAACAGCGGAGTCATGAAAACATGGGGTCAGTTATGGGCCAGTGGGAGTGACTCGCACGCTGGCCTCATTCTTCTCCATGGACGGGCCATCAGCAAAGGGCCTACCAGAACCATGGGCCACAAAAACAAACAGCACGAGCTCGGCAAAAATCGTTATAAAAAAAAAAATGGCTCAACCAACTGACGGGATGGCAAAGCGAAAACAAACAAACACAAAACACAAAAGATACACGCACAACTATACCAGCCAATCGCGGGGATCGGCTGGACATTCCCTGCTCTGTCCTGTCTGAACCTGATCATCGGATCCTGACAAAGGCTCTAACGTAGCTCAGCGCACCAAACGGAGTGGAGGTCAAACTTTCAACACTCCTCTGCAGTCTGCTTTAGGTTTTTCAATAAATAAATAAATACTCTCACACACACACACACACAAACACACACACACACACATACACGCACGCACACAGACACACAAGTTCAACCCAATCAAACTGCCCCACGCAGTTCTCTAAGCAAACAAGTTCAAAAATGAGAGTGCGATTCACTCAGCCCATCAATAAATAAAGTCTTCAAATGACACATGTGCACCAAGAAAATGTGTACCTTGCAGTTGTAGGCTATGGAGTAGTGGAGTGAAGCGTGGGAGTGGGTTTTGAAATGGCATAAAAAACCCTGGGTCATGGCACTCTCCCACACACCGACAAGCCTTCAGAGTATCGCATGTCTCAATGCCTGAGCATACGACAGAATATAAAGCAGCAAGAGGCTGACCATTCAAACACTTCAGAGAATCATGTTCAGTCAACAATGTTATTTATACAAGTGCTAGGTGGGATCTTATAGCCCTAGTCGAGGACAGATTAAAATAATATTTGCTCTCTGCGGCTACAGGCGAGCTTTTGTCAGACTGGGAGCCGGTAGAAGGTAGTATACTCCTGGGGCTACAGCTCCTAGGGCCACGTGTAAACAACATTCACTCTGAAGACTCTTGGGGGGGGCTGCCCCTTGGGAGGGTGACTGGATGTGGAGTGTCTGTCGTAAGATGCACTGTAGTATTTCAAGGGTCGTCTGCTGCTCAGGCGTAGGGCCTGTACTGTACACACTAATGCTCGGTTGAAAACAGCGGAGCTCTCCAGGTCCAACACCGCCTCTGTATCCACCACTGGGACCATAACGTCACAGGGTGACGTGGCGGGACAACCGTAAACTAAGCTTAATTTTGAACGGAGGAAGTGGGAGGCGGATTGGGCATGTGGACTTCTGGATCCCACCTCTGGATCCCCGAATGCCCGAAAGGGGTGCACAGAGAGATGATAAACGTCATCTTGGGGGAGCATGCTCTGTAGTAAGGGAAATTTGCGTTTGGTTTGATCCAGGGCTAAGAATGAAGAGATCAGGTAAGCCTGACGGAGCTGTCTGCACTCTGGTTCACATTCACGTCCTACACCACAGGATGTTAAATAAGACCAGCTAATTCTTACACATGCCAATACAATTACAAATGCAAACATATCTAATTGCCTTGGGTTAAAATAAATTGATTATTTTTTTGTTATTTCTTTGTCATTTTTTTTTTGTGTGTGTGTGTGTGTGTCCTAGTGTGTGTCTATACTGATGTCAAAAGCTGTGGTGAAGATGTTTCTGAGTGGGATGCTGCTACACACAGCTCAATGTGTTTCGTCCTGATCTCTAGACAATACTCTCTCAGGCTGACCGCTCGGTCTGACTTTGTGGTGGACCAGTAGCAGCAGCCCGACACCATAGAAAAGTAAAGCTACGACACAGTTCTGCACTTTCATTTCCATTTGAAATATTGAGACCTGCACACAAGCCACTAATTAAAATTGACACCGAAACAAAACTGGAATGAAAACTCATTTTTTTTGTGTGTCATTAAAAGGCCAAGCTCAACATAATATCTAGTGTATGTACAGCACAGTCCCTTTTGAACCCTCGCAAAGTCGGGGAAAAAAGCCGCACAGTTTTGTGGGGCTGTTCTAGGTACATTTGCCCTAAAAATGTGTTTTGTTTATCAGGCTAACAGGTCCTCAGGACGCGAGCGGTGCTTGCAGACAGTCGTCGCAATGCTGCTGGGTTGTCGGCGAAGCACGGTAGTGTCCACTCTGCTTAAAACCATCATTGTACCTGGGGGCGTGATATCTCTCTCTAGTCCAAACCCTTAACGGTGAAAGGTTTCACAGTAATCTTCATACACAGTTCCAACATCATCTTCATCATTTTTCTTCATTTCAAATATCAGCATCAAAAAATAATACTTAAAAAAATAATATTTAAAAAAGAGAGTAACAGCAAAAAAGGTTTGCATGACAAGAAGCGGTGTAAGCGTGCAGCTCTGACGCAGAAAATCTACATAGCGGTTCCTTTTGTCTGAAGTTCTTATTTTTTAAGATTTGAAGTTGTTTTTTTTCTTGTTTTTCTGGTAAGACACAAAAATGGAAAGGAGGTGTCCAGGTGAAAGGGGCACATGGATTGAGAGCAATCTCACTCTAATGATTCCTCTCACTCACTCTTTCTCTCTCATCTACAACTCTCTTCTCCTTCTTCGTCATTCACTCTTTCTCTCATGGAATTATGAAAGATAGCATAAGCAGATCATGTAGTACCTGCTGGCTTCAAGAGAAAAAGGAAAAAAAAACATCAGATGGTGGAACACCAAAGTTAGGACTCAAGAGTTCCATGGAGTTCACATGTGTGTATTATTGTTGTTGGCATTTCGTGTTATTTCAGCTGACGTTAATGTGTTTGAGTGTATAATGCCTGTGTGAGCATGTAACGCCTGCGTGTCTATCCAGTGGTCGAAATGAAAATCTAGACTCAGGAACGAATTGTCACATGTTCTATACACACAGCATCCCTTTTGCGCATGTCTGTTGAGGCCATTGCTTTTTCCCCACTCCTTGTCTCGTCTTGTCTCGTCTGCATCTCCGTCTCGTCATTTCTCTGTGCACGCTTCCATCAGTCAACGCAAGACCCTCGCTTATTTTCGCATTGTTTTTTTTTTTTTTTTTCACTGCCCCCTAGGGTCCTGGATGAAGTTCAGTTTAAGTCGTCTTGTCGTTTTTTACATTTTCTTTCAAACTGAAGGAGAAGGAGTTTGGTGATGTGGTGGTGTGCTGCCTCTCCGGCACTCCGGCGCCCCCCCGGTGGCTACTCGATGACCATGCAGCGGGGCAGGTGCTGGGAGTAGTACTTGAAGAGCTCGGCCGTGGCCCCCGGACAGTTGGTCAGCTCCAGCTCCTCCAGGTCCTGCAGCTGGATCAGACCTGAGAGGCCATTAGTGGTCAGCAGGGGGCAGCCTAAGTCAGGAGAAACGAGCAGGAGAAGGGAGACGGTGTGTGAGTGGGTGAGCGGATATAACAGGACACTCTGGCACTGTCTCTAAATATAGCCCACACACTCAGACCAACGTTAAACACAAAATCAGATAGAATGGCAAAAACGATAGATATATAAACAGCAATACCATAGCCCAGAGAAATACTGTCTGTCACTAATAAACATCGTATGTCAATATGTTTTGAAAAGCTCACTTATTTGCAATCTTCTAAATTCAATTCTTCTCATAGTAACCACTGAGAATGCATTCAAATTTCCCCTTGGGGATCAATAAAGTATCTACCTATCTATCTATCTATCTATCTATCTATCTATCTATCTAAAAGCACAGCTGCATGACTTCAAGTGAAGAAATGTTTTGTGCCTGATGTTATCAGAATTTTTGAAGCTGTGTGTTCCCTTTCAAGAAATCAATATACTTTTAAATCCTAAATTATCAATTCTCTTTTTGCAATAATTGATTAAAACTACAGTATATGATTACAATAGTTTAATTATATTCTATATTTTCAGTGACGCTGAAATTTTCTATAGAGATTGTTATGGATAACCGGTTCATTTCATGAACTTCAACATCAAGGTTTATACTGCTTGAAAATGAATCAGCAGTTAGGATTGTAAACACTTCTACCTGAAAAACACAGATAATTATGACCGCCGCTAGCGAAGCTAGCGAAGCGGTCATATAGGGATTGTCAAAGTTTTTTTTTTTTTTTTTTTTTTTTTTTTTTTTTTTCCCGTCATCTACTTCCTGAAATTTTGGTCAACGATACCCGGGGCACCGAAACACCAGGGCACATGAAATTTGGTGGGTATGTAGCCCCACTAGACTTTTACGGAAAAATTTCGTTTGGTCCCCGGGGGCCACTCCCCCTCCGCGCTGGGCCCCCCGAAACCCAAAAAATGCAGTTTTTCCTCAATAACTACCTGAACCGTGGCACCGAGGATGAAGAAATTTTTATGGTATGTTGGTCTCAAGGGCCCACATCAACTTAGCCCATAATCACTCATTTGTGATTTGCACCCCCCCGGTAAAAAATGAAAATGCAATATCATTCTGCTTTAATCGCCCCTCTCTTCAGTAAAGACGTTCAGAACTGCACCAAATTTTATGTGTATGATTAACCTGACATTCTCTGGGGGTATGCCAAGTTTCGTAGAATTTCATCCATGGGGGGGTCTAAAAAATTAAGTTATGTGTACATTTAGTGACTCTACACTCATTGGCCTGTAGATGGTGGTGCACACATATACACATGCACACACACACACAGGCACCCACATACTATCGGTATTAGAACGGCCGATACATAATTACAAATTCAGTAGGATTAAAAGAAAGCCAAAATAAATATTCATCATCATCATCATGGCTGCATTTCCAGTATTGGCGATAAGTAGTCGTTTGTCCACTAGATGGCGCATCGTTGCAGTGAGACGTAATTTTGTTGGAAGTTAATCTTAAATGGGTTGGAAAGACACTATGCTTCCTACAAGGACAAGACTGTAGGCTACAGTAGTTTACCGCAGAGAACGTCTAAGGGTAGGATGATTTCTGCATGACATGTAATTGGGGGCCAAGCAGCGAAGCTGCGAAGGCACCCATTGAGTTACTAGCTTTTCCTATTATTACACTTCTGCCATTGGAGTCTATGGCAGCCCATAGAACGCCTGGCTAAAAAGTGCAGATTTTTTGGCAGAAAGTTTCGGGACACTCCACTGACCATTCACACTCATTTACGGACCTCTAAACCCAGCCATCTAGCGCCACCAACAGGTCAAAATCTGGCCGAAAATTGAACCGCTGGGTCTAAAGTTATGAAATTTGGCACACTGATTCAGCACTGTCCCATGATCACTCTCAACAATTTCCAGAACTCTATGCCCAACACTCTAGCGCCACCAATGGGTTTCATTGCATTCACGCATGTGACCATTGAATGGTGCGTCCGATTTTCACATATCAGGCACCGTTGGAATCCCTGGACCGACCTAAGTTCAATGACCCCTATTACGTCACTTTCTGCCATATTGGACCTCCGCCATATTGGATTTAGTCCAAACTCTACGAAAAGTTTCAGCGGTCAGAAATTTCATCCGATTTTCATGGAACTTGGCGGAGATGATCTTCTCCCCGAGCCGCACAAACGATACTTGTCAGATTTTTCTATTTCATTTTTGTTTGCCCGTGACAGCCAATCAAATATGGTGATGAAGCCGCCAAACAGGAAGTGGACAAACATCTAGGTGACACTTTGAGTTAACACAGCAAAACTCGATAACATTAGTCAGGACACTTTCTCAATCACTCACAGCAATTTTTATGTATATACATTGAACGCTCTAGCGCCACCACCAGTTCAATGTTGGACATGCAATCATGCGTGTGATCCTTGACTCTTTTGTCTGATTTTCACAATTGAGGTAGCATCTGAATCCTTGGACCATCCCGAGTTCATCGACCCCTATCCCATCACTTTCCGCCATATTGGACCTCCGCCATATTGGATTTAATACAAACTCTATGAAAATATTCAGCGGTTACAAATTTCATCCGATTTTCAAGGAACTTGGCGGAGATGATTTTCTGACCGAGCCACACAAACGATACTTGCCAGATTTTTCAATTTCAAGTTTGTTTGCCCGTGACAGCCAATCAAATATGGTGACGAAGCCGCCAAACAGGAAGTGGACTAACATATCGAAGACGCTTTGAGTTAACACAGCAAAACTCGATAACATTAGTCAGGACACTTTCTCAATCACTCACAGCAATTTTTATGTATATACATTGAACGCTCTAGCGCCACCACCAGTTCAATGTTGGACTTGCGTTCATGCGCGTGATTCTTGACTCTTTTGTCTGATTTTCACAATTGAGGTAGCGTCTGATATGATCACTTTCCATCATATTGGACCTCCGCCATATTGGATTTAGTCCAAACTCTACGAAAAGTTTCAGCGGTTACAAATTTCATCTGATTTTCACGGAACTTGGCGGAGATGATCTTCAGACCGAGCCGCACAAACCATACTTGTCAGATTTTTCAAATTCCACTTTATTGGCCCATGACAGCCAATCAAATATGGCGATAAAGCCACAAAACAGGAAGTGGGCTAACATCTCGGAGACGCTTTCATGTATGAAGTCCAAACTTGGTACAGGGACTTTGTATCTGATTGTGAGGACACGGGAAGAAATTGGCATCATTTGGCCTCCATAGGGGGCGCTGTAATACAGGAAGTGAGCTTGTATCTCAGCAACACTTCGGTGTATGAAGTCCAAACTTGGTACAGGGACATATTAGCTGATTGTGAGGACATGAAGGAAAGTGGTCTCATTTGGCCTCTAGGGGTGCTGTAATAAAGAAAGTGAGCTCACATCTCAGCAACACTTTGGTGTATGAAGTCCAAACTTGGTAGAGGGACATGGTAGCTGATTGTGAAGACATGCAAGGAAAGTGGTTTCATTTGGCCTCTAGGGGTGCTGTAATAAAGAAAGTGAGCTCACATCTCAGCAACACTTTGGTGTATGAAGTCCAAACTTGGTACAGGGACATATTAGCTGATTATGAAGACATGGAAGGAAAGTGGTTTCATTTGGCCTCTAGGGGTGCTGTAATAAAGAAAGTGAGCTCACATCTCAGCAACACTTTGGTGTATGAAGTCCAAACTTGGTAGAGGGACATGGTAGCTGATTGTGAGAATGCACAAGGACATTGGTGTAATTTGGCTTCTTGCTGTGAGTGCTTGCTCATGCCATGGCAACGCCATTCCTGCTATAGCGCACTGCTTGGCCCCCACATTGCTGCTTGCAGCTATATTTCCCATTTCCTCTTGAAGCCGAAATAAATCTGAGAATGTTTATCGGACATGCTTGTTTTTTACTGCAGGTAGGCTACGTTAATCCTATCAATAGCAGAACGTAGGTAAAATAATGTTACCGTTAGCATGGTTGAGTGATGGAGGCCAATTTGATTATTGATGTATTTGTAGAAAACCATAAATGCGTTTATAAGCTACCAAGCAAATCGATAACAGCACTAATTGTATCTTTCGACTGTCATCTCATTTGCTTATGACCATAACCTAGGCTACTAACAGGAGCTAAGTGAGTTAGCCACAACACGTTCGCTACGTGATGGTTTTTTAATGGAAAATATATAGGCTACCTGAAAGATAACCTGTCTATGATCCCGTGATGATCTACAATCTCCATTTAAACCAGATGTTTTAGAGCGCACGTTGAGATGTATTCAGGGCAGGGCTGTACCTACACATATTTGTTGCACGTGCTACAAAAATCATTCTTTGCGATGAATGATTTAGTACCAACGTTACAAGGGTCAGATACAGTTTTGCCTATGGCTATTCCGTGAGACTGAGGCGCTTTTTGTTTGTTCGAAGTGCGTGTTTAGGGTGTGAGAGGGGAGTCGATGTGCTTTGATTCCAGCTTGGTAGTTGTAGTCTATGCGATTAAAAAACACGTGTGTGTGAAGTATCCAAACAATGATAACGCTTTCATTATGGCTGCTTTAGCCACAGACCTTGAGCTACTGTACAGTGGGTTGGGTTCCGTTTAGAAGTGTCCACTTCATTCGCCCTTTCCGTGATTCACAGCTACGTGAAATGTATTACTACTGATATGCAAAACTATTAACTTTTTCGCCAAGAGGTGGCAGCTTGATACTGTAAGGTGTAAGCCATTGGTTCCAACGGAGATTTTATTTGGGTCGCCAGCATAGCCTAGCGACAATTTGTGTTGTGTAATAGGCCTAGCATAGGGCCTACCTTATATAGCTTATAGTTTGTTAACAGTCACGGTTTTGTCATAACTCCCTCTATGCATTTTTGCATTTAGAATAGCTCTAAAACCGGGGGGCGAACACGTCGCAGGGGGGGCGCCAGTGCGTGGATATCTCAATCGCAAAATTAAACAATATTTCTATCGGGCACCTACCATGGACTAGGCTGGGTGAAAATCAAAAGATTGCGTCAAAAGATTGAGCTTAACCATTGACCTCATGGTTGCAAAATGCAAGGGAACATGAATCAGCATATTATTTGCACAAACAATAACGGAGAGTAGCTCTTCAACTTTGCCCGTTAAAATGTGTATGAACAGTCTCGCAACGCATTTCATGAAGGCCCTTTGGACATGTCAGTTATTTGCACCACTGGGAAAAACGGCATTTTGTTTTAGACTACTGGTATTTCATTTGTGCATTGACAATAAAGCTGAATATCATTTGAACTAGATGACTAAACGTATGCATATGTAGAAGAAGAAACATTCACAAAAATCCATGACATGACCTCTCTTCTTGATAGCTGTTGAAAACTGCATGGAACTGACAGGGATTGTTTTGTTTAATAATAAATAAATAAATACATTATGCTGCTACCTTCTGCTTTTCCCAAATACAATGTAGCCTACAGGTGTACCTTTCATCAGTCCAGTTGCAATGGATGGACTGTGATGAACTGCCCTACTTGTGATTGTTTAGAGATTTTAAAGGTTTTATAACAATGTTACAGATTTTTTGGCCCAGAAACAAATCTATTCACCTTTGCAGCGCCAGTAGGCTACTTTGTGTGCGGAATGTGTGCAAACACACATTTCAAACAAGCATACACAAAAGTTTCAAGAGTGAGGAATGGAGTAGAAGATGGAGACAAATTCATTAATATGATTTATTTTCGCGGAATGGATGTGCAGGACTGAGCGGCGGTCATATTTTGTACCGCTACGCGGTACATCTAGTTTGTCAAGCTCTTGGTCAAGTTCCTAAATAAGTTCTAATAATGATGTTCACATCTACCTACCTACCTAATTCTAACACATTTTCTTCCAGAGATAGACCACAACAGTACTCAACATGCCATCTAAAAGCATCTTAGAAACCGCTGGCAACCCTGTTCCTCAGGTTATTCAACTGTGGTCAGCCAAGCCCCTAATATCTATATCAAACTAAACCAGAGCAGCTAATGAACGCTCTGTTCCACAAATGTGTCTATGAGAGTTTGGTAGCACTGCTACTTCTGTGGGTCTGACAGGAAGAGAAAGAGTTATGAGTAGATGACTGGCATACCGGCTAGAGAGAGCAGCCTCAGGCTTCTCATACCAAAGAGATGCTGTAAGCCAAAATCCTGAACCTGCAGGCAAAGGGACAGACAGACAGATAGACAGAGACACATTAGGCAGACCAAGACCAAATTGAAAGGGCTAGAGCAGGGATGGGCATTATCTATGATAGATGTATTTAAATGACGTATTTTAAATACAAAAGCATTTTGTCATTTGTTTTTTATTGGCTTGAAGAAAATGGCTTCAAAACACATGGAACTGGTTATGTGGTTGCCCTTCAACATTGCTCAACAAGTTGCCCCATGTATCACCTAAAGCAACACAATGAAAAATTCATGTTTATCCTCCTTGGCGTCAATATAACACCATTTAGCGTTTACACGGTACCCAGTTAAAGGGACACCAGGCAAGCTTGATGCTTTTTCTCTACGAAACTCCCCCTCGCTCGGTCTGAAGCTCTTTTCCTTTTCTTTGCATCTTCCGTCAAGGGTATACACACGTTTGCAACAATCGCTAGAGTTTCGTTAGCCAGCCTCTGTGCTGTATGCAGGATGTAAACTGATCCTGCTTCGGTCGGCGGGTAGGATACACCGAACTTGCAAGTGGGATATTCTTCTTACAGGCAGTAGGGGCGGGCGAGAGAGTCTTCATTCGCCCTGTAATGAGTCATTTAACCATATACCAACTTACGAAGATGATTAATTAACACGAAAATGTTGCCTGTTGTCCCTTTAATTAAAAACCAACTAAAAGGGTGATGATCCTTCCTGATCAACAGCGTTACACAGTGCACTATCAAGCAATCTGGGCATTGACAATGTCAGAGACTTGTCTCCACTTTGTACCACTTGACAAGTTCAGTTGGGACTTTTTGAGTGCATCTCTGACACTATATTTTGCTACTATACTATATTTTGTAGTTTATTTTGATACACTTAAAATCAAGGTATTTGATATTTTATTTTAAAATACATTTTGATGTATTTTTGCCCATCCCTGGGCTAGACTCACATGTATGCAAACATGCAGTATATAGACAGAGAGAGAAAGACAGACAGACAGGTATAATTCAAGGGTGAAAGGGTAAAATGAAGATGGACAGAGTGAGATGTGGATGATATGGTCATCCAACAGTTTAGAGGGAGATTTACTGTAAGTTAAGGCCTAGTGTACCTGACAGCACCAACGCAGGTAAAGGCTTCGAAGAGAAGACATGGTGGACAAGTAGCCTAATCCAGTGTCAGTGATCCGCACACACCTAAGTAGAGAAAATACACACACACACACACACACACAGTACACACACACACAAGCACACAAACACACACACACACACACACTAAATAAAGGAATGACTACAACATGTTACTGCATTTTTCAGGTGTGTTTTGTGTCGAGAGAGCAACTCCAGCTGTTCTTTCTTTAAATCATATCTTTGGCCCACACTCTTCTACACAATTTTATCCAACAGTGTAGTGCAGAAATTTTAATCTAAATACATGTTGGTTTCTAAGCTCTGATATGTAGTTAAACATCAACACCCCTGTACTCAGGGATGTAGGTTTAACGTATGTCTGAGGTAAATATAATCTTAAACCAATAACCTCTATTTGTTAAGGTTTTGTTGGTTTATATAACTCTTTTTCCATCAAAATCTACAATGGCAAAAGGACAAAGGGTCAAATAGCTGTTCTTTTCCAGATTTCGCTGTCTGTTTTGTTGAATGCTTGATTCCCCTTCTTCACTATTCTTCTCACACTTACTGTACATGTAGTATCATGAAAACGATTCAGACTTAGAAAGGGGCGTTGAATGGGTTTACAGAGAAAGAAATCCAAACTTAATTTCCATTTTGGAAATGTTAATTTTCTTACAACTCATCAACTGGGACGTGATGATTAATCCACAGTTTATGTTAAATGTTCAGTATGGCTCTACATAAATTACATGAATGTAGCATCAAACTAAGTCCATTAGCAGCAGTGTTGATGACTAAAGTATATGTCACAGAAGCTTTTCAGGTCGATGATGAGCGTCTGGCTATCTTTCTATCAAAGGAGCGCAACACCACCACATAGACCTAATGCAACCTATAGTTATTTTCTCACAACAGCGCGGGTGTGGTGTGTGCTTTTCACAGCAAGCCATGTGAGAACCACTGATGCTTCTCCTCTCTCCAAATATACTGTACTTGTTTCCCGCCTACGCTGACTCCCTGGTTCCTGCCATCCCACTCACTGAACCAGATAATACTCTTCCAGCTTCTACAGTTTTCTTTTCAAGATTTAAAAAGAAAGAAAGACACAAAAAGATATAGTAGGAGTTCTGGTGGAAGAGGCACATTGATTGAGAGCAATCTCACTATTAACTATTCCTCTCCTTCGCATTTCTCTCATTCTTTCCCTCTCTCCTACAACTCTCTTCTCCTTCACTATCACTTTCTCTCAAAATATTGTGAAAGATAGCACCAGCAGATCATGTAGCAGCTGGTGGCTTCAAGGGGGGAAAAAACACCAGATGGTGGAACACTAAAGTTAGAACTCAAGAGTTCCATTGAGTTCACATGTGTGTGTATCTTACTTTGGATAAAAAGCTTCTGCTAGGTAAACATCAACATTATTGTAGTTGGCATTTTGCATTATTTCAGCTGATGTTATTAATGTGATTAGAGTAATGTCATATCCCCCTCACCGGTCGAGCACGAGCTCCTCCAGCTTGTGCAGGTCGCAGGCGATGTACTCGAGCGCCATGTCGGTGATGCGCGGACACCAGCTCAGGTCCAAGCTGCGCAGCTTGCGCAGGTTCTCGGCCACCAGCTCCACACCATCGTCCGTGATCTTGGAGCAGCCGGACAGGCTCAGTGCGGTCAGATTTGGCAGGCTGTGCACCATGTTGACTACGCCGTGGTTGGTGATCTCCCAGCAGGAGTGCAGTCGCAGTGTGTGGGTGGTGTAGCCCTGGGGAGCACAGACCAGACAGGGTGATGTGAATGGGCCAGGATAGGATAGAACAGGCTAGCAGCTAGCAGCTAGCGGGTCATCCCTATGTTCCCCGGGTCCTATGTTCCCCGCTCGGGGTTAGGGTTAGGGTCAGGTTTAGGGTTAGGGTCCTATGTTCCCCGGTCCCATACAAAGAGGGGAACATAGGACCCGGGAAACATAGGTACGCTCCCGCAGCTAGAATAGGCTAGCAAGCTAGTAGCTTGCTCCCCACAGGGAATAGGAATTGTTACAGTGGCGACAACAGCATGCTATCACGATATTCAGGCCACATTATGATATTAATGGGATTCTTTACATTTTACAATAAAGAAAAGTTGTGATACATTTCTGGTGTGAGGTCAGAGTCTTGTACCATCTTAGGGGCTTGGGGACAAAACGCTATCAGAGTAGACTTATGTAAGTAAAATTGAAATCATAATGTTAAAGTAAATATTGCAATACCTGACGCAACTATAAATATAATATTGTGATTGTTCGGATCATGAAAGGTTCTTGAGATTTGATCTAAACATCCAATCAAATTACAACCCTCCCTTCCATGCTCCTAATTGGCTGAGATTGACTAGCCAGGAGTTTTTTGAATGCAAACACTGAATGGACAGGTAGGTGATCATGAGGAAGAATTTGTTAAGTTTGTCGTATGATTAGACTCCCTTATTCCACCTGTAATAGTTTAACACTATACACAGAAAGGAGGATAGAGTCAAGAAGTCCTTAACGAGTGTGATGGGTTTGGTTCCATCTCATTTACACCAGAAAAGACCCATGTTCTACCTGCTTGGCGGTGAAGTAGGCCATGGCCGTGTCGGTGACGTGGTAGGCCTGCAGGCTCAACTCGGACAGGTTGGGCAGCAGCTGAGAGATGGCGGCGATGGCATCGTCCGCCACATTGATGCAGTCGCTGACACTGAGCGAGGTGAGCCGCGCGTTCAGGCTCGACCACAGGCCCGCCTCAGTGAAGTCATTACAGCCCGACAGCTCCAGGTGCATCAGGCCTTGCATCTGTTCTAACATCACCTGCGGACAACCACACAAGTCTCATAACGTCTCCAACATACAGTTCAGTACAGTATATTCAACTGCACAGTGCTATGTCAAAGTGTAAATATTTACCTTACCCTCTGAGTACCCGAAATATCTAATCATATCTAATATATCTAATCTAAAATGTATTTATATAGTCATATACCGGTAGAATTCCTCCCCAGGGCAAGAATTTGTCATCCTGCAAAATGTACGCTGATGACATGTTTACATATGCACCGCAATGTGGACAGCTCACATGTAAAAGATGAACCATTATGGAGAAAGGCAGAGTTCAAACCATAGGCTTGGAAGAAGATGTTTGCATATCTGAAGAGAGAAATGTGACTCAAAGAATGTCACATTGTATCTCAATGTATCAAAATTAGCCTGCAGTATTGTGCTCTACTGCCCATCCCTAGTATGATATTACTGGGAGTTGGTTCAGTGATTAAAAAAACAAGAGGAAAACAAGTCACAGCTCTAAGGGGTTTCGTGTGCCTCCCAACATATGTGACCGTGTGTCAATGATGCACGTCTTCGATGCGCGTAAATGTGTACGGAGGAGTATGCCACTTGCTTAAGGATTCAGTATCATTCTTCAACCTGAGACTTGACACTAATCTGCATAACATTATATTTTGACAACTTGTACCTACCTACAGTAAAGCCAGTAACACTACCTCAGTGCTAAGTATTTGATACGAAAACAATATTCTCTATTCACAAGATCCATTTCTTAGGACCGCACAAGTCACGTTTCTGAGATTTTACAAGACTTCACAATTCAACTGCAACTAAAATGACAGCCTTTTGACTGGAATAACTAGTATCTGAGAGCAGATCCATCTGAACCTGAGCCATCTTCATCCCCACTGCTATATTGTGTGCTTACTGAATGGCTCTGTGATTGAAACTGAAACAGCTTCACCAGGAAATGTGTGTTCTTCATTCAACACAACATCTAGGGGTGTAACAGTACACAAAAATCACGGTTCGTTGTGTACCTCGGTTTTGAAGACACAGTTCGGTTAATTTTCGGTACAGTAAGCCTGTAGGTACAATATTGCTGATGCAAAACGGGAATAGCGCTTTGGAAAGGTGTCAAATGTTTTTTGGTGTTAATTGACTAAACACACACACACACACACACACACACACACACACACACACTAATGCACAGAGGGCTAAAGCTCACACTGTTTCCATCTCCTCTTCTTCTCTTCTCAAAGCATACTCAATCTCCACCTCAAATGTCAACAATAACTAAACCCTACCCATTCCACTTTAAGCCCTTAATATCTAGCTCTGAAAAATACTTTCCTGTCTCAAGCTGTCATCCACGGTAGCACAGCACCATGGGGCTCATTTGCTGAGGCATTGCGTAACCTCAGAGAAATCACGATGCATGCAAGCAGTTCTACTTCTGAGGTTTTTAACCCACACTTTTTCAACCTGGGTATGATGTATTTAAGATCAGGTATTAACCACTTAGCATATCCTGTTAGCAAGCTACAGGAATTGGCTGGACATTCAACAGACACATGCATTTGATCATAATTTCCATCATGTGTGTTTATTTTCATTTCATACATAGCAGGCAGACACACACAAATGTCTGACTGGTATTTCTCCAGCTCTTTGGGGTGAAGCAGACCTCACTGGCATTCAGCAGAAAAGCCCATCTTATTCTGTTTCCTCATTACGAATCTTGCCAAGAGATATCTAAAAGTGTGAGGCTTCCAAGGTTGATTACACAACGATGTCTAATTACATAAAAGAACTTGATCTGAAGTCTGCTGTGGCAGGGGATTTTCACGGCGATCCTGAACACCACATATCCTGGCGTTTTTAAAATGTGAACAGGCTGGGAGACAGAACGCGGAATCTCATCACAGCCTCCCAGGAATTCTGATTCTGACCTACATCACGTGATTGGCTGGGACAGCCAATCAAACGAGGTCACAAGATACCACGAACCCCAGTTAACAAGACTGATAGAAAAAAAAAGGTCATCCATTTTTTTCCAAGATTCAGTCACTTAGCAACAGCAAGCCATTAAGGTTCATTTAGTTCAGGGTTGTAACACTTCCTGATTGTGGGACCAGTTGGCACAGCACCGTGCTGTTTGGCCCACAGACAGTGACCAACAACAGGGACACTCGGACAACAGGGCTGTAAATAAGCAGGGATGGCCCAGCCTCGTGAAACACACTGGCGGCATCGGCCTGTGGTCACAACTGAAAACAAACATTCCGGAAAACAAACAGCTCTTGTAACCAACTGGGGTGACATTCAACAACCACTGCTCTGTCAGTCTCTCTCTCGCTGGTAGTCTTCCTCTGCTGACATGAGTCACGTGGACTATACGCGGCCCACCAAGGAGGGACACTGTCCCTATAAAATCCACAGAGCTGAGCACTTCTGTGTATCTTCAACATGACACACACACACACACACACACACACACACACACACACATGCAAACACACACACACACACTCATCATCTCTTAACAATTCCAGCATTCTCCATGGCAACACAAGCCCTTTCCTAGAATAGCTATTGCACAGAGGCATGTACGTACGCTCTTCTGACAGTGACAGATTTTCATTTTTTTCATGTTTGTTACAAATAAGATAATACAGTGAAGGCTACACTAGATCAACTGGAGAATTACCAAAATTGTACGAACCTATTAGTTAGTAGCCTACTAACAGAGTAAAATGTATTTGTTCTATTTTCCTTTCCAAACCACAGACGTAACGAAAGACAAGGATAAAGCATACTCAACTCTGGCCCTGTTATTACATGTATTTTTTTGAGACACTTCTGTCTGAGAAGTATATCTTTTGCATAAGATACTGTAGCAGAATATAATACTGAGACAGTGAATAGTGGCCTTAAAAACAGTGGACATGCTTAGTCATGTCATATATGTGACTTTCATGTTTTGGCATTGCGGTTATTTGGCTAGTTTCTAGACCAAGTATACTTGCGTATACAAGGAATTTGGTCTCTGCATTTATCCCATCCGTGAATTAGTGAACACACAGAGCACACAGTGAACACACAGTGAGGTAAAGCACACACTAACCCGGAGCAGTGAGCTGCCTTGCTACAGCGACGCTCGGGGAGCAGCGAGGGGGTTAGGTGCCTTGCTCATGGGCACTTTAGCCGTTCCTACTGGTCGGGGATCGAACCGCCAACCCTTGGTTATAAGCCCGAAGGCCTAACCAGTTAGGCCATGACTGCCCCTATATATTTGACTATACCGTTAAATAAACCACGTCCACACACAGAGTGTTCAATATTAGCAAATAACATTGTATTCATAGATCATGATTGAGTTCATGAGTGCAGAGATCATTGAGTACAAAATGCAAGTGGATCTTTGCTGAGTGGTCTATCTATTTATATTCAGACACATTCACTTAATGTTTGCCAAACACACATTTTCACTGGGACAGAGTAATACTCTAAGAGGTTTCAGCAATGTTTTGAAGGGCCCTTCCAGCCATTTGGTGTCATTCCAAGGGCACTTTTCCAGGGCCTCACCATACACTGTTGGGCTACTGACAATCACATGCGCAATGGAATGAGGGTGAGGACATGAAAATGAGGCTATTGAAATGAGAACATTCTGGATGTCAAGCATACAAGAACACAATGGAGAACATTCTTGTATTTGTAATGTACTGTATATGCGACATCTACAAAGGCATCAAACTGCCTCTGGATCTGATAGGGACATGGACGTCAGGATAATTATCATATTATAGGACCTAAGTGGTTTGATTTTACTACATTTTATTAAAATCATTCTATAATTCATGAAAGCATTTCTGAGTGCAAATATCATCTATGTATGATCTAAATAAATGAAAGAAACACAAACAAATCCTTGTGACACATGAATGTAGTGGTTACCTCGAGTCCTGCATCCGTGATGGTTGACCTCTTCAGGCTGACAGACTTAACACCTTTCTTCGACAGGGGATAGTTGTCGATGAACTCACAAATGTCCAAGTCGGAGACCCCCACCAAACAAAAGGACTGGAAACCCCGCAGCGCAAACGCCTGCAAGCTGACAAACTCCTTCTCCCCGTTGGGCAGGAGTGTGTACAGTTCCTTGGCGTGCAGGATGGGCGTCACGCCTTCCCAGAACTTAGGCTGGTAGAGCACTTTCCGCCACGTCTTGCACACCTGGGCCAAGATGCACTTCTCGGCCGTGGTGAAGTACCACAGTAGCCGGTTGAGCACCTTCTCGTCCAGCACCAGCTGCCGCTCCATCAGGGGCTTGGGGAACTGCCGCAACGGGGGCTTCATGGCCGTTAGGGGGCTAGTGTCCAGGTCTGGTCCCAGCAGCGAGGCTGCCGTGGGCAGGGGCTCCAGGTGGTAGGGCAGGCTGGGTGGAGGCAGGATGGTGGGTACCGAGGAGGACTGGCACAGGCGGTTCTTGGCAGCGGGGGTCCCTTTGGTGATACTGGCAGAGCCTAGGCCATTGGGCTGGGGGGGCAGCTTGACCATGCCGTTCCGCGTTACGCAAGGAGACTTGAGGTCAGTGGGAGTGGACATGTTCAGCATTGGGAGCCTGTCGGTGGAGGGACACACACACACACACACACACACACCAGGTTAAATCACAGTACCAGAGTATCCAGAATGACAATCCATAATGTATCCATAATGACAAGCAATAAACTGCAATTTTCTTAACACAAACACACTACGAGGACCAATCAAACAGCTGGGTATAACTGGGTTGTATTCAAAAGAGTAGTGTTAAATATGCCATCCTTAGCTATAAAGAATCAGTCTAATGTCTGAAATGTAGCTAATTAAAAATAGCTTCAAGACAACACATTTTGAAACTTCTGAAATGCTTATTGGACTATAATGTCTCCACCTTCTCACAGACACACAATTCAGGCTAAGGCTACTGTCTCTGTTTGTGTTACATTCAATAACACTGACAAAAATAAATAAATAATTATATAAATAAAAGCAAGATGATAAAAAAGACTCTTTGTTTGGTGTCACTGTAGTGTGCCGGTGGAACTATTAAAAATGCATATGCAATTATGTAACAGTCTGTGTAAGCCATTTAAAGGGCACAGTTTTTGGACCAAAAGAACATACGCTGGGTGCTGCAAATAGGCTATATATGAATCTGTCTACAATTATGGCACTCTCACCAATGCATCAAAACAAAGTAGGAGAGCTCACAGATATTGCTCATAAAACCATTTATCAAGATGTGTAGTCCTGCAGACAATGCATTTTTCGTTTTTGTTCGAAGACATCACTTCCCGACTATCCCTTACTGCATGTACACTGGATCTAATGATAGCCAAAGATAGGATAAGCAAGCGAAATTACATAATAGCGCTACAGCGGCACTGGTCTGAATAAAAATAATTTTCGTACTGTAGCCTTGCAAAATCTGCTGAATTCAGGTTAAGAAATAGTTCGAAATCGGCTCCATCCATTGTGTTCTGCATTATAGACCTACAATGTCTATTCAAACGCAACCCGTGAAACAGAGCCAGTAGCCTACGAACAACATCGAAGATGGTGAGAGCACATTTTTAAAATGAATTCAGCTTTTAGAGGGAGAGAAAGCACCTCGTCCAGCAAAAGCGGTGGGTATTGTTACAAAAATAGATACAGTGTAGCCTAAACTGCCACCTTGCGTGTCTAAAACAGGGATACTCAGATGCGCGTTAGGTTACAACCAAATCATCAATGATGCTTCTTTCAATATAACAAATAATCATGAAATAAATGTATAGCGAACAAGTCGATGGGTCACTGAAGCGAAAATGTCAAGCAGCCGCAGGCTGTTAGCCCAACAATAACCGATAGATGAATGGCAGATCCTCGAACCAGCACAACAGAGATGGTGTATCCGCATAGCACCTTACCTTAAACCGAACCCGACGCTTGTCGTGTAGGCTGTGGCTGATGCTCTATTCGCTCGATATCACTATTTTATCTGCATCCACAAAGGTCGACTGTATGATTTCGGGAGGCTATAAACGTCGTTGTGATGATAGCACAAGCTATTGGAGAAACGGTCGTCTGGGCTAGCTAGATACAGTAGCCCATTTTATTGAGAAAATGGCATAGCCAAGGCTACCGTAACCGCGGACAAACCCGATGCTTAGGCTAGATATCAATGTGTTATCAAAAAAAGAAAATATCCTAAAATATCACCGAAACGCATAGCCCATGTCATCATTCTATGCACTAATTTCGCTTACTTTCATTCATGTGTAGGCTAGGCGATGGTGTTGGGGTCTGCCTGTTTTTGGGTGCACCTATACGCCTGAAATTGGGCGTCGAGAGTAGAGCCCACCACAACAACCCACAGAACTGAATTGACACTGGTTATCCAGACTCGTCGTCATGTTTTCAGACAGATGTTCAATTCCTGGTATCCACAGTGCTGTATTCCCACTAATACAGCAGCACTCCATATTTGGGCTTCCGTCTTAGCCTACGTCCAATGACAATTTTCTCACACGTGTTTTTTTCCTCCTCTGTGATCTCTCTTGTTCCCTATCTGTAGTCTTACAGAAATAACATCCGATTTAAATGAGCGGAAAAAAACATTGCTGTAAAATCCCCTGGTCAATGGAGATATCATATTTCAGCGAAGACGGTGCCCCAAGCACTCATATTCAAAACGCCTATTGTTTTTGTACAACATGCATGAGGCAAAAATACCAGAGACGTGAGATGCCGCTGTTTAAAATGAAAATATGAAGATATTCTGGTTCTT
This sequence comes from Alosa pseudoharengus, assembly GCF_046254945.1. Lineage (NCBI taxonomy): Eukaryota > Metazoa > Chordata > Actinopteri > Clupeiformes > Clupeidae > Alosa > Alosa pseudoharengus. The sequence continues at coordinate 38,694,014 of NW_027468774.1, forward strand.
TGCCGTCTATGGCTGCTAAAGTCGACTCTCGAGTCTAACATAGGCTACATACTTAAAGAACATTGTATTCCATTACCAAACAGGTTATTGTTGTGTTCAGCCCTGAGGTAGCCTACTAAATTATAGACTGACAGTTTTGGTACAGAGTGATATTGGCCAATATAGTAGCCTAATAGTCAGTTATGACATGGAGTTGCCTGGGATACTGCCAGGTCCACCTTAAAAAGTCTGTGCAGGTGTGCGTGCTCTGTGCACGAAAGACACTGCTGGAAAATGTCAATGAGATCTCTCTCTCTCCCTCAGCCTCAATTTCCTGAATAAGCCCTCCAGAGAGTCTATCACCACTAAACAAAACACTGCAAGCAAAGCAAGGATCCTCTTCACATAAAAAGCAGTACATGCAGCATGTTAGAGTTGGTAGGTAAACACAAGCAGGCAGAGAGGCTTTATGGTATTTTGGGCCCCCACTGTCGACTTCAAGGCAGCACTGCCTGGAAGGCACGCAAGGGTTAGGGTTAGATGCCTTGAAGACAACAGTGGCCGTGATGCCTTAAAGTCGACGGTGAGGGCCCAAAAGACCATGAAGCGGCAAAGAGAGTGCACAGAGCTAAAACAGCAGTAATACTGCTGATAGATAGATAGACAGACAGATTGATTGATTGATTGATTGATTGATGAATGGATATTACATAAGAAACAACATTATGGGAAAATTATCAGAAATCAATCTAACATGTCATAGCCTATATAATCGCAGCAGGTCACTGTTACCATAGTAGGCTAACTGGTAAAACCTTCAGAATATGCATCAAAAATCACCTCCAGTCCAGAAGAATTCAGGCTGCTGAATCTACATATATATATACATTTTATGTCATTTTTGGTACTGGTAATTGCACATCATTACAGCAAATCAGGACAAGACATTCCCATATGGCATCACGTACACATTCAATAAATGTTTTTCATAAGTGGGAATGAGGTAAAAGTAAAACTTTTCACCTCAGCTCAGTAAGGTAAACATATAAGTAATGACCTGAGGTATCACTCTAATATGCAAATCAAAGTAGTATAATAATCTCCTCAGGTATACTTTGCATGTTGCATACAACAAATCAGGCCAACAAAAGCCTTTTTCTAATCCGAGTTGGTGCTCCCACTGTCTTCACACAAGTTGTGCTGTCATCCAGTCCAATGACTCAACAAGATAAGACTGAACACTTCCTAGTTCTCTCCCCTCTGCATAAGGAACTGCCATGGCTGTGTGTGGATACCGCCAGTTACACACCCTCCTGCCTCTCTCCTCTCCTGTCCTTTCAGCGGTTTGAGGAACAAGGGCATGCAGGGGAGGGAAGGAGGAGGAGGAGAGGGAGGAAGTTGTGTGTTGCTCAGCGCAAGTGTCTCAGGGCTGCTGGGACAGCGAGGAATAGCACTGCAACTTCAGCACCAAGGAGAGCTGCTGAGGAGGGGTAGGCCCTCACACCGGGTGTGCAGAGAGTCAGGCGAGCTTAAAGGTGTGGGTTTTTGAACATTCTAACATAAGATTCCGTTCCGCAACAATTCAAGGTTTCTAAAATTCTATGTTGAATTCAATGAACCTAGATATTCTTTAGAACACTCATTTTCCAACATTCCTGTCACGCCGGTGTGACGGTACACCTTTAAGGGTTAAGCAAGACTCACATGGAGAAAAAAACAAAAAAAGCATGTTTGAGCAGGACAAAGAGCTACAACAGCATCTGCCACGCAGAAAACAGAGAGAAAACAGGGGAAGATGATCCACAACCAATCTATCAGATCATGCAAATTACCACCAGGGTACTGTTACTATGTAATAGCTATATGACAACTTCAGAATATGCATCATGATCACATCTAGTCCACTCATCTCATTTCAGTACATTCAGGAAGCAGAACAGGAAATGGAGGAGTCACCCAGTGTATGTCTGTTAGACGCTTACAGCACCACAACAAGGACTGTGGACCAGACTGAAAATGATCAATATTTCATCACAATGCTTTGATGTCATGGCATCATTTCCGGAAAGCTTCCTGGTGTGATGTAGTGGTACGCATGGTTGCCATCATTTCTGGTGAGGAAAGACACAAGGGGTGATGGCAAGGGCATCTAAGTCAAAGTTAGGAGTTGAGAGGGGAGTGCTAGATTCGTCTGACATGAAAATGGAGGGGGTCTGAGTGGTTCTGACAAGAGAAAAATGTGCTCGCCTCTCGGACAGATTTTGATGGATATTGTGCCTTCCTGGAGGCATGCCAGCTAGACGCAGCCATGGCCCAGAGACAATCTCCTATCCATATGCCATCTTCATGTCATCCATTTGAGGTAACATATATATATATATATATATATATATATATATATTACGCAGACTGCATATTAAGTAGAGGTAGCAATGCACTTTTGTTCTCTGGGGCAGCTACATTGGACGTTTTTTTGACAGAGAAGCTGTCACCAGGGCCACGCATAGTGTGAGGTGGCAGATGGGAGAGGCTGTGTCCCTCACCCAATTGGACACAGGGTGATCTTCATTCAGCTTTTCATACAAAGTTCAAACCTGTCACTTTTTTTTTCTTTTTTTTTTTTAAACAGCAAACAGTTTTATACACTGTATAATAGCAGTGTCACACTAGGCGGAGGAAAGTGGGGGACGATTTCAAAGACCCTGTACTGACAGAGGGCCCTCATAGAACATGTTGACCAGCATTATTATTATTATTGGGGGGGGTCAACATTTCTAGCACCACCCCTCATCACACAAGACAGTGTGAGCACATGGGTTATACTTTTTCCAATAAATGAAGGCTAGTGTCTGCTGTGTATATGTTATGGTGAATCAACTAAATCATTTGTGTGGTACCTTAGCCTTTATACTGCAGTATCCACAGTGCCAAGGGTGATGTATTGGACATGCAAGTCAGAGCATCAAACTTATACGCATGCATGACACAATTACTTTCTAAATTAACCACATTCGGTCAAAGTCACCAAAGCGTCTGTTGGGAGCGTCTCTTTCAGCCTCTCCAGTGTTCCAATGTTCAGACAATAACATGGCAGAGTGTGATAGTGATATTAACCCAGCGCTACGTTACTCCTCTGCACTCTACATGTTTGGGCATGGAGGGACTAGAGATGTTGTCACGGGGGGTGGGGGATGGGGGTGGTAAGCAAAACAGAGGCTGGGTACAGATAAACAATTTGGGAGAAAATATCTGGAAGCGCTTGGAGCCCAGGAGAGACGGTATGGCTGTCATCCAGATGGGGGACGCGGGGGAGGGGAGACGATGGGATGGGATGGGCTGGGCAACAGGAGAGGACAGGGGATGGACAAAATGACCTCTTTAAGAATTGGGGGAAGGGGGGATCTTGGAGCAACACAAGACTGCATTTTGGTGCAATTGGTTTTAAAGATTTCTAAATAAAAAACAACTGTATGCTGCTCATGTCTTTTTTGTATGTGTATCTGTATGTAAGTTTGTGTGTGTTTGGGTGTGTGTCTGTGTGTGTGTGTGTGTGTGTCTGTGTAATCTTTGTATGTGTGTGTGTGTGTGTGTGTTTGCTCTGTGTAGTGTGTTTGGGTCTGATAGTGGACTGAGAGGATTTAAACTTTCTGAAGACTTCTGTTGTGTAGTATTCACTCCTGTGGAATAAAAAAAATGTAAGCCTGGGAAAAAACCAAGCAGCCTTTTGTCATCCCCAAACCTCTGGCTTGAGTTAGTCAAGCCACTGATTTATAGGAGGAGAAAGCCCAGGCTGTTATCCACATTGTTGTTTGCTGTTTTTCAAACATTCACTGCCCAAAGAGAGGGGCGGGATACATCAATGGCGAACCCCTTATGAAACCCAGCTGTGATGACCAACGGCGCATACGTGCCACACCATACATCCCGACGACCATCCCTACAGTAACTGCTCAGACTTTCACTACTGTCTATTTTATTCATTTAGCACACATTTATCCAAAGCGACTTACTGTATGTGAATTATACTACAAGGACCATTGTCCCCAGAGCAACTCTGGGTTAAGTGCCTTGCCCAAGGACACAAGGGTGGAAACTGGGAATTGAACCCACAACTTCGCAGGCTACTGCAAACTAGCCCAGCTCCTCAGCCACTATGCTACCACCACCCTAGTGCAAATCACGCTAGTGAACCCCAAAGCCAACCCCTGCTAAGGATCATGCCGGAGTGGCCCTCAGGATAGTCAGACATAGGCCGACTCTGTATGTATGAAAGCAGTAGGCAAGCAAGGCAGACATGGTGCCATGGGCTTGGGTGCAGCAGTACCAGCAGGCCTCGGGACACGCTTGTCCTTAACTCCCACTCTGCTATTTTTCCTCTATCAGTTGTCTGGCTGGAGAGCTTCACTATGGCCATAGCTCTTCAGTTAAGAGCCTGCTAGTCTGTCAAAAAAAAAGCAAGGCACTGTGTTGTCGTCGATGTGAAGTGTTTTTCTTTACAGTGAATGTAATGCTGTACTCGAGTTCTATTAATCCAGTGTCGCCATCAAAGCGTAGTGAATCTCTCTCAGTCAAGCTGACTGAGCGTCTCTCTGTGTGATGAATGAAGGAGCCGTTTCTGAGCTGACCAAATGTTTTGCTCTTTTGTTCTGTGTAGCTTCTCGTTGCCTCCTATACAGAGCTTCTCCCCAGTCTCTGTCACTATATCCCAACAGCAGTCACGCCCTCCTTCCCTCCCTCCAGACTGGAAAACCAATCGATAGCCCACCACACATCCGTCACCCTGAAGGGAACATGGTATTAATAACCAATCTCTCAATAATGGGTCATTTAGGCATTTCAGCATGAGATATGAGATGTATCAAACAACAACCATGTTAGTGGCCTTCTGGTCTGATCAAACTTAAAATAGTCGAAGCAGGGACTCTACATAGAGGGACTCTAGTGACCATGCAGCGTTCTGGGACCTGAACTAAACTGGATTCTGGTGCCTTGGCTTAAGAGCAGAGCTCCAGATACACACACATCTTTCTTTTACAGTGCTCCTTCATGTGTTTCTATTTCATTCAATGGGCTTTTTTCTCAGTCATCCAGTTCACCTTGGCTTCATTGCAACTCCTTGGCAATGAGTTCACAGTCAGGATTTTTGCACTTATTGGTGAGTGGACAATCTACTGCCACAAGCACTTTAAGGTACTCAAAATTAGTTAAGTATTTGGATTTGGATTGAGAACATTTTGTACAAGTCCAAAAAATAGTAATGTTACTTAAAGCTAAGGCTTTCCTCTTAGTATTTATTAGATCATAGACAGAAATAGCTTGGAACACCTGCATTTGTTTATGTATACCTGTAGATCTATAACCCACCACTGATCAGGATAAAGCAGGATCTGGTAGGCTACTACTCACAAAGACAGAGTTAACATGTCATGTAAACAAAAGAGTATGCCTGTTTCAAAACAACCCCCCTGTTGCTGACTCTTCATTTGCAGCCATGATGTGATAGGGATTTTTAGAGGCTAAATCCAGAAGAGGCCCCTTTGGCCCAGCTATTTATCCAAATCCCCCTCTGCTCTAGGTAGTTCCACTCTCCTCCCTCATTAGAGTCAGCATCACAAGCTATCATTGCGCTTTCACAAATCAGCTGCAGATAGAGAATGGGCATTGACCTGAATAAACAAGGGCAGGCCCATGGCCATTTTATTTTTACATATTGTGACACACATCCATATTTTTTTTTGGTTGTCAACATAGAAACAAAGCAGCATAGAAACAATCCTACATAAAGCTTCTTGTGTATGTGTGTGTGTGTGTGTGTGTGTGTGTGTGCGCCTGAGATACGCATTCATCCAGCCCTCCACATGTCACGTTATCTCCAACAAGGGGTTGCGTCTCCCATCAGCAGCGAGAGCAGGCCGTACCAGTGGAGAGGCCTGAAACGGCATTAATTAAATGTTTCTGGAGGTCTTGGCAGGGCTGAGCGGCAGACCAGAGCCCAGAGGAGAGGCAGCAAAGGATTGGCTTTGCAAAGCCCCTCTCTCTCTCTCTCTCTCTCTCTTTCTTTCTTTCTCTCGCTCTTTTTCACTCTCTCTCCCACTCTCTCCCCCACTCTCTCTTTCTCCCCCTCTTTCTCTCCCCCCCCCACTCTCTCTCTCTTTCTCTCCCCCTCAGCCACTTTGCAATCCCTTTTATCCTGCCTACAGGGCCGGCCTACTTACCCGCGTTTGCTGGCTTTACGGACGGACCATGGGCCCTTGCAACAACAAACCACGTGGGGAGGGAGAACGGATAGATGGACCGGCGACTGGTGCTGTCGCAGGACAGATGCGCACTGTGTCACACAACGAGCATGTGCTGATGTTGGAAGAGTCAAAGGGAGGGGGGTGACAAATTGGGTTTTGGGGTGGGTGCGATGGTCTGGACTTGGCAGTGAACTCTTAGAAAGGATTTACACTTTCAAAGCATTCCCACAATCTAGCCTTCTTCTTGGAGAGGGAAAGTGGCTTAAGCAAACTTCTGAGACTCGTTGGCATTTGAAGTTTAAGAGAGGAAGAGCAATCTAGAAGTTAGATGAAGTTCTCAGGAAACTCCTGGGAAGTGGAACGTTTTTGGGTTTTTTTGTCTGTTAAGTTTATTTTAAAAGGATGTGGGTCAGAGCTGCCAAAGGGCACAGTGATATAAGTAGAAAAGCATCAAAACGTTCTGTCAATAGTGCCTATGTTATAACATATAATAACTTTCTGGTATGGGAAATAAAAAAAAATGGAAGAATACGTGACAAATGTGGAGAATAGGTGTGCTTAAAAACACAGGTGAGATCAAAGAGAAGAGGAAAGCCCCAGTGCTGGAGTTAATATTTGGTTCTGATGGTTGGAACCATTATCTAAAGCATACAGAGACGCTCAACTCACAACAAAGAAGATAAATAATCCATGAGGGAAACGTTTAAGCAGCAGAGAAGTGTCAAAGCTGCCTCTAAATTAGCCTACCAGAGCCATCAGGAAACTTCAGGCATGTCACACACCTGTCTGGGCTCCGACTCAGCTTGCCAGAAACAGAGACAGCAGCAGTCTTCTATCTATCTATCTATCTATCTATCTATCTATCCATCCATCTATTTATCCATCTATCTATACACTATTTATGTGTGTGTGTCAGCTGTTATATGTCTATCTGTCTATCTACATGTACCTATCAATCGTTTCCATACATTTATCTGTCTATTTACTTCGCACATTGTAACTGACGAACACAGCACTGTTACTGTAAATACAGGCGAGCACACTATGGATGAGGTGCAAGTCGTAACACACCCACTCCATGCAAGACACCAATAGGGCACTCAACTTACAGTAATCGGGCATGGCCCTTACAGTAACACTAAGTTCCCTTTCCCTCCCCTCTGAAGTACATGATCTGCTGTCTGAGGCAGAGGGTTCCACAACAAGGAGGGGATAATAGAGACTTCTTTCCTGAGGCCTGAGGGGGGGTGGCGATGACAGGGTGTCCTATTAACTTTGCCATGCATGGATGGAGGCCTGTATGCTACTGTATTAGAGAGAGAAAGAGGATTGTGTGACATATATACACCACAAAGACCATGAACCTCAGGCATAGCCGAGTGGTGCATGTAGAGGCTACTTTTTGTATTCTCTTACTCTCTGTTGCTTTCATTACTGTAACTCGGTTGCTTTTCCTTTTCCTTAATTCAGATTAGAATGGTAATCAACTCTATTTCCATAAATCTGCTAAAGGTTTTAAGGGGGAGCTTATCCAGTGACAAGGCCTGCTAAAGACAACGAATGCTCTTAGCCACCGGAGGAGGGGGGAGGAAGAGAGACAGTCACTACTAAAAAAGAAGTTATGGAAATTTTACATCTGTCAGTCATTTGTGTAACTTCTGAGGTGCAGACTACTACCTATAGGCCTACCATTGACCAAGCCATGCCAATAACAAACTTTAATACTTGGACGTGCTTGGAGTGTCCAGGCCAGGCATTTGTAGTCGAAACACAGAAGCAGCCATGGGATACAAGTAAAATAATACTTTCCCACTTCTAAAATGAATGACAAAAGAGGGCTGATTAGATATTCAGTGTAGGCCTAATGATGTTAGGCCCACTACAATAATGTTACACATTGATACAGTGTAAAACAACAGCCTACATAGCAATGCAGTGGTATCAGATATCTAAAGAACTCGCACAACAACAATGTTAGTCTTGGGATATATTTAGACTCATTGGTTACTTATTTTACTTTCGCCGAACGCTTATCCTTGCATTTTAGAAGCAGAGATTACGTCATTTTGAAGATGTTCAAGTAGGCTAATGTTTGCATTCCTTGCAGCCCCGACGCAGCTTGCGGAGACTGACAGAAGACACAAAGACGTGCATACTCAGTTAAGCAGTCATAATATTGGCAGCAACAGACGTAGCCTTTTCTTAAATCGGAGATATTGATCACCTTCTCTCATCATAGTGTGTTCCCGAGAGGCAGTAGGTGTAACCCGTAAATATTCTCCGCTCTGCAGCTGTAAGCTAACGCTACCGAAAATTCGTTTAACAAGTCTTTAACGTCATCGGCATTTGGCCGGGCAGGGTTGTTGGTCGACTGTACAAGACGAAACGTCCTAGCCATGCAGTCGCACCGAATTACACATTCAGCAAGCAGCATGTTTACTTCATTGGCAACACTAAACAAAATGTTATGGTTTCACTTACCTTTCGTATGCAGATCACGCAACCATTAATCCATGATCGGTCAAATAACACAATCTAGCGTGATCACGTTTTCCCCAGCGTTGCAGAGCGCATGAGGGAAAATAAATAAATAAAATTGCAGCCCTGCCCGTTATTTCCTTGCGGAGGCGAGAATAAAATATTCAGTTCTTGCCACAGAAGCATAAAACCAAGTCAATATCAGCGACTGATATATACATTAGTTGATGCAGATAGCGTAAGATGTGTTTAACAGAGCCAATAATGTAACCTATAATAGCGGCATCTATGTCTATTCATTCGGTTTATTTTACACAAAGCTTGCCTCCCACTCTCTCTCTTTCTCTCTGGCACACATGCACACGCACACAAAACAGACCAAACCCATTTAAAGAGATACGAGCGGCTATATCAATAATGCATCGCTTTGGGCTGTTGAGCATTGAATTGCAATCTTTTTAAGCGTTGTGGATAACTCCGGCGAGAGAAAGGATGAGGGCCTGTGTATCGTTATATAAGAGGGTATTTACAGAATGTTACCTTGAACATTTTATAAATGTTCGACGTAGCACAATGTAAACAGTAGGCCTAAAAGGCTATAGGCTACCTATCTGGATTTTTCACGACTGATAAACGACACGAAAGCTAGTAGATAGCCTAGGCTACTTTATTTTGGCCTATGATGACAAAATAATTAGATTTATTTAGCGATAACTTAAGTCGGTGCTGAAAATGAAATCTAATAACTTTAAAATGTGTCATATCATTGATAATTAATTAGTCTTACTGGAAATTAGTTTATGTAAGCCTTTTGGTGGTTCATCCCAAGAGTCTGTTAAGAGATGCTTCGACCTGCACGCCAGAAGGAGACAGTATAACAACCATAGGATGAGCATAGAAGACGACCATTTTAGCTTGCATTACATAACATATTCCTATTGGCTTGGCTGAACCAGCTGGCTTGGCAGCATCCTTCCTTATGGCTCAGGATGCATGCGTGTGAGAGCACCATTCACCATTCATTACTGGTTGAGTGTGATGGCGAGACACACTGAGGACTGCATGATCTTGATCACACAGACACTAAACGCTACACGTAAAGGAGGAAACCGGAGCCTGTGTATGTTTTAGTGTATGTATGTGGTTTATGTTATATTATATTATGTGGTTTATGGTGTGTGTGTGTGTGTGTGTGAGAGAGAGAGAGAGAGAGAGAGAGAGAGAGAGAGAAAGTGTGTGTGTGTGTGTGTGTGTGTGTGTGTGCAGGGATGTAGTGGAGGTTAAACGCAAGTAAATGCAGGGTATCCACCTCTCAAAATAGTTCATTCACCAATTGCAGCTTTTAACATTCAAAAACATTGTATTATCCACATTTACAATATGTACACCTCAACACTCTAGGAACCATTTAATACCACTGGTATGGTTATAAGCATTGAACAATAATAACCTCCGCCATCAAACATGTTCTGAATGCTTTTTAAAAAAATCCGATACCACATGGCGCAGTCAACCTTACCGTGATCAAATAATTCATAGTTTACCCACCTCTTATTTTACCAGTACACCCCTGTGAGTGTGTGTGTGTGTGTGTGTGTGTGTGTGTGTGTGTGTGTATGTGTGTGTGTGTGTGTGTGTGTGTGTGTGTGTGTGCACGTGCCAGTGTAAATGTAGTTGGATGTAGATGGTTTGAGTGCCATCTATCCCCCGAACGTCTCCCAATCTTATAATTTCCAGTCTACTTGAAAGGCCATAGCTTAGTCAGCATCCTCTCTCTCTAGGCCCACTTATCACACAGCAGTAAGTTTAACAATGGAAGAGCGGAATAACCTGCATTTTCTCTTGAGTACAGGGAACAGATGTCTCTTTGATGCTATTCTACACATTATGGTACATTATTATTATTTATTATATGTGTGTGTGTGTGTGTGTAATATTATTGTTTTCATTATCATATAGACACATTATGCATTAAAATACCAACTTAGAGAGAAAAAAGCTCCTGCGATATTGAAAAGGGTTTCCCTTTATTCCAATTGGACAATGAAGAGAGACAAGGCAATTAAGAGTGACAGGAGAGTGGGAGAGTGGGAGAGAGAGCTGGAGTAGTATTGGGAAGTGACCACAGGTCGGATGCCTGGGTCCCTATGGGTGCACGGACCTGAAGGTGCCATGGACGCTGCAGCCACTTTCACCACAGTTTCCCTGATTTACACCATTTTTACCCCCACCCCCCACCACCACCACCACTAAAAGAAAACAGGAATGTCATTACATGTTGTTTATTCTCAGACCCCTCCTTATTGTCATGTCATTTATGTCGACCAACTCAATTTCCGTGTTTCTTGTGTTGTGTAATTATATCATCAGTGGCCAGTGTTGTTGTTGTATTGGTGTCTGTATGTGCTTGTGTACACTGAGTGTGTATACATGTTTGTGTGTGAGAGGGAGAGAGAGAGTGTGTGTGTGTGTGTGTTTGTGTGTGTGTGTGTGTCAGTGAGAGGAACTGAACATCTATTTTTTGGGCAGAGGAGCATGAAGCACACAATTCTACAGGGCTACCTTTACTTGTTATGCATGCAGCTCACATCCTGTGACAGCCTCGACAAAGTGCCGGGGAGCTAGAGAGCTTTCTATTTATAGCCAGTGCCGTCTGTTCTCTCTCTCCCTCTCTCTCTCTCTCTCCCACCCCTCTCTATCTCTCTCTCTCACCCCCTCCCTCCCTCTCTCTATCTCCCTACCTCCCTGCCTTCATGAGGACGACTTGCTTATTTGGTTGCTAGCTAGCTAGGCCCAGCTTGCCGCAAAATAAACGGAGAAATCCTATATGCCTATTAGAATCCCGTTCGGTCCCTCAGCATAAATAATGGAAATTTGGGAGGGTGAAGAGCACCCACTCAATAATGCATGATGGCAGGGGGGCGACGAGGCCCCAATATGCAGATGGAAGAGGGGCAGAATTCTTTATTGATTTATTTTTTTAAATCCCAATCATTTCAGGTTTCAGTCACATGACTCCATCTATTCATGTACTCCAAGGCTGCACTGTTAATTTCATATGGAAAAAATGGCAAGAGCAAGTTATAGTTATTATTATATATTATACAGTTATTATCATTAGTTGTATAACATATAACTATTATAACATAATGATAGTAAGTCTATGTATATGATTGTGGGGCCTCCCCTCATCATTTTTCTCTCTCTTTTGCTGTCTGTTTTTCCCTCCCCTCTCTGCCCCCTCCCACCCCCCACCTCGTGGCTGGCACCACTTTCACTATAGTCACTTCACACCATACAAAGCTTTCCCTCATAGTCAGCTAACTCATAGACATACATACACACACATGCATGCATGCACACACACACACACACATGCATCCATGCACACACATATACATACGTACGCACACACACACACACACACACACATACACACACATATGCACACAGAGACACACACACACACACACACACATTCACACACAGAGACACACAAACACAGACACACACACACACACACAGACACACACACTTTAACAACATACTCTGGTATTCTTATAAATGTGTGCTTACTGGGTTATAGCACTAAGAGTCAAGGAGATGGAGAGTTTCACGGTTTATGGTGTGTCAATAAAACTCTAGCATATGAAAACCAAATCGTTTGAGGCTAACCTCCAGTTTTCCACATCCTTCTCTAATTTATCTCCATAATCCCTTATAAAACTAACTAACACAACTTAATAACTACATTTATAAGACAGACAGTGAGAAAAACAGCCACAGTAAATATCTAAACCGTGTTAAAGTTGTATCCTGCCAATATCACTATTCCATTGCTACTGTTTGTTGAGGTGACCAAAACAGTGGGATGAGATGTTTCGTAATAGATGGGATGGGCGTCTGAACTTAACCACGCTTGTTTTTGTTATCTAATTTTACCACCGACGTGGGAAAGCAGGATTATGCAGAGTTATGCAAAGGTGCGAGGGTTTGTGTGGGGGACGCTCGCACCTGGCAATACTCTGCAGAGTTTGGCAGTCAAATTGCTTTGCCAACGGTAAACTGTGGTCAGGCACTCTCTACACCGAGGGAAATCTGGCATGGCATTTAATAGCTTTGGAGGTGTTGTATATCACCCTCCATTTTAATCGGGGTAAAGCGGGCTGAAATACACCAATCTTTCGGAGATTTTTTTTGTGTGGAAATAATCTATTATTTAGACTCAATGATATGCAATGCCCTAATAACAACAACAAAAACACCTAGTGTATTTATGTTGTGCTATATTCTGCTTTGTTTATTTTTTGAGCGCTAGAATCTTCTATGTTGTTTTTATAGATCCAGTTGTGTGTCGCCAGGTCCTCATACCTCCGGGATGTCCAGGATTTACATTACCATTGTGGAGCCACATGACGTTTTAATTTAATACATGGCGTGTCATATTGACCAGTGCAATCCTATTCAGCACTCCAGCATGCAGAGTTTGACATGAACTCTGTTACACTTTCTTGCATGGCTCTAAAGTAAATTTTCACACACCTGTTTTTCCCATCCTGATAAAAAAAGGTAAAGGCCAGGATAATTATAGTGAGATACAATTCTTGCAATTCTGGACTTTTTGAGACACATGAATACAAGAATAGCGTTGTGTAGTGCAGTGTTTCTCAAACTTTTTCAGACCAAGGACCACTTAACCAATAAAAAAAAACCTCACGGACCACTAGCTAAAAGAAAGAGTAAACCTACTTCAACAGTATATTACACAATAGGCCTCCTCACCTTCCTTTTTGTGTCAGAGGATTCATATGATTTAAACTGGCGTAGCTTACATAGGCATGTTGCAGAACTGTTTGGATTTACATAAAAGTTGGTTCAACCTTGCAAGATATTATATTTTATCATGTCTGCTCGCGGACCACTTGGGATAGCTTGCGGACCACCAGTGGTCCCCGGACCACACTTTGAGAAACACTGGTGTAGTGCTTCATTGTCTTGATGGACCGGGCAGACCCTTCCACCATGATCAGTTTGCCAATCCAAGGGCATACTGCACTGCAGATGACTCAGCCTCCAGTGTTACCATGGAAACCAGCCTCCTTTGCAATCAGTCTCTTAGTAACTGTGTTGTTGCCAAGTAACAGTCTGTGTGAGTGTGTTTGTGCACACGCTTGTGTCTGTGTGTGTATGTGTGTGCATGTCTGTGAGTGAGTGTTTAAGTGAGTGTGTGTATGTGTCTTCGTATGTGATTGTATATACGTTCATATATGTATATGTATGTTCATGTGTTTGTGTGTGTGTGTGTGTGTGTGTGTATGTGTAAAATACACACATGTGTATGGTTACTCACTTGATGTATATATGTATACATGTTACCTTAATGTCCCCATATGATGCATGATGATGATGACTTAAAAGTAAATCTGCATGACTTCAGTGCTGGCTAAGTCTTCCATAATTAGAGGAGTCCTACTGCTAAACCCTAAAAAACTTAAGACACATTCAGTAAAGGAGCAGAAACCTACAGAATGCACGGCTCTTGCACGCCACTTTAATCAGAGACAAAGTAGCCAAAAAACCAACATTTCCTCTCTTCCATATGCAACTCTTTTTTGCTTCTTTTTTCAACTTTTTCCTCTTTTTTATTTTGCTTATCAAAACATCTTACTGCTTTATTTCTTCAGTAAGACATGGGTATTGTAGAGGGCTAGCTAGTCTTCTATTTATGATGAGGGATGCTTACTGGGGAGGTGTGTGTGTGTCTCCCTCCTCTCTCTCCCTCTCGCTCTCTCCGTTTCTCCCCCTCTCTTCATGCCAGTATTAGAACAGTGCTCTCCCCCTCTGCAGTCTAAAATACCTCTCTACATAAACAACCTCCTCTCCATCGGCACTTTAATAGGGAGAACACTATGCACCAAGGATCAAGAAGCTCATCTGAAAAGAAAACTTCTGCCCTCCCTTTCTCTCCTTTTCTCTCTCTCTCGCTCTGTTCCATGCAATCATTTCTGCACACACACACACACATACACACACACATACAAACACACACACACACACAAACACACACACATACATGCATTCACATCTAAGCTTCCCAACACACAAACAAGCAAACACACATATTCACAACAGATGCTTTTTTTAGGGCAGTGGAAGAGAAAGGGAGAGAGAGAGAGAGAGAGAGAGAGAGAGTGGTGTTGACACCCGCCACGGCCATTATAAACAAACAGGCGACCACACGATTCGTCAGGGAGATAAATGTTGGGGGTTGTATTGGGGGGGTGGGCCCCCATGTGTTTATCGATACACAATGCTGATTTCTCCTCTCTGCCTCGGCTTGTTCATTCATGAAGGCTGCTGCTGCTCCATCCAGCAGCCAGGCAGCCCACCCACAATCCTGTCCACCTACGGCAGGAGCCCCTCGCTGCCTGGATTGACGTCAGTGCTGACGCACAGGGCCTGGAGTGGCCCACAGATCAAAGACAGCCACGCGCGCGCCTGAAAAGGAAGTATTTTTAGCTGGCACAGAGAGGAGTGGAGAGGAGAGGAGGAGGGGGAGATGAGAACGATGGAGAGAGGGAAAGAGAGGGAGGAGGGGAGGGTGGCTTGTGTGAGAGGCTGGATGGTCTTTGTCTGCTCCTTTCAAAGTGCATGCAGAGTGTTGTTTTGAAAAGGAGAGAGAGAGAGAGAGAGAGAAAGAGAGAGAGAGACCAATGGGCGTACATGCTTGTACTCATCTCATTCTCTCCCTTTTTCTTCTCCCTGGCCTTGATCCCTCTCTCTTCCACTGTCTGCCACTCTCCTTCTTTGCTTCTCTCCCCAGTGCCAGATTGGTCCCAGATGAGGGCCAGAGCTCAAGCAATCTCTCTCTCTCTCTCTCTCTTTCTCACTCTGCCCTCATCCTCAAATGTCACTTGTCTTTCACTGCATATGTCCTGGCTCCAGATCAGTGCACACACACTCTAAATATCACTGCATTATCTCTGTGTCACAATCCATTCCTGCACATATGTACACACACAAACACACACTGAGACACATGCATGCACGCACGCACTCACACACACACACACACACACACAAATAAGTTGCCGTTAGACAGACATGCGTCTTGCTCTTGATAACGATGCCTCTTAGCAGCAAACATGACTTCACATCACACAAGGTATGATCCTGCAATGTTTACAAAACAATGTCCCTCTTTCTTCTTTGTATAGATGAAAGAGCTGTTGAAGGCAAAGGGTGCGAGACCAGCTCTCCCCATCCCCTCCCCTGGCCTGGCCTTCCACACGACACCTCCCAGACCCGAGCCGCTCTGACTGGTGAGAAATGCTGTGCGAGAGAAGGCAGACGTGGAGGTGGCGTGGTGCTGTGGCTCCATCAGCACACAGGAGCCCACCCCTGCCCACCCCTGCCTCACGGCTTCAGGAACCAGAGGATGCATAGGCTGGCTGTTGTTCATCATCATTGACCTGGATAGAATGGAGACTTTTGAGGACGTGCCTCCGTGCTGGGGGACAGAGGAATGGAGGGCGGTGGCGGTGAATTAGTGTTTGTTGTGTTTCTGCTGAGGATGCACACTCAGCATATTAGAGACGGGCAACCCCAGAGTACCATTAGGGAAGCACCCCCCCCCCACACACCCACATTTTTTTTTTCTAATAGAGACGGATGAGACTGAGGCTGGGGACTTACTGTAAAGCAAGAGCTGGGTATTGTGCCAATAGGCAGCAGCTCATTAAAGGAGAAATTCAGAGCCATCTTGCATGGGTACTCAAGTACTTAGGAAACTGCTTCCTGGCCGGGGTGGAATTAATTGAGTTTTTAATTTTTATGCTATAAAGAGCTACTAATTGACTTTCAGTGTTGAGATAATAGTTGTAATGGCCTATTTTTCAATGTGAAATGGTTTTATAGACATGATTTTTAATAGCCAGATTTGTGTTTGAATAAATGTGCAGACATCATAGAGAGGGAACAGCTCTGCACCGATGCAATAAATAGCCGCTCTAGATTCTTGGCAACAACTTTTTTTTTCTTAACACCTTTTTTTTACATTTCAGGAACAAGAAGCTGAAGAATATTTTCCTCAGACGCCTCTTAGGATTCTGCCCCCATGTGGCTTCAAGGTGAAACTACATAATTACTTTGACTCTGGCTGCTGGTTTTAATTTTATTCCTAACTTGACTCCTTTTGGACTAGGCTTGACCTTTTTAATGCCGACAAATTTCAACTGAACAGGGAGGGAACCAAGCTGCTCACTTCCAACCTAGTGAACTTTATAGCCTTTGGCCTGGACTGACACAATGCTCAGCCTGACCCTCCTTCAGTCTGCACTTGCTCCACCCAGCATTATGAGGGTCCTGCTGAACTGTCCCCTCTGTCCGCTAAGACCTATGCATGACCCCTGCAGACCTGCATATGCCTATCATGTCCTTACAGGCTCCTATCACTGTGCAAATTGGTTCTACAACAGCAAAGTGGAATAGACCTAAATGCTCCCTGGCTCGCAGAGCTAATCCATCTCATCTACTTCCTGTTCCTAAGAAACCACCTAAGAAATTCTCTTATAGTAAAACTTGCTCTGCTAAACATCAGGTCTCTCATAAAAAAGTATTTTTTAATCAACAATCTTATCTCTACATACAAACTTGATTTCTTACTTTTAACTGAAACCTGGCTTGACTCAGTAAATTATAACACTACCCTTATTGAAGCTTCTCCCCCCGACTACAACTTTATAAATGTCAACCGTGAAAATAGACGTGGGGGAGGAATAGCTTTTCAGTGCCAACAGTCATCCTATGGTGACTATGCCTCTTTTGAATATCTTTGTGCTGTATATAGACCTCCCAATTTGCCAGTTGCAGTCTTCTTTGAAGAATTCTGTGAATTGCTCTCTGAAATCTGTGTTCACTTTGACAGCATTGTTATATCAGGTGATTTTAACATCCATGTCGATAATCCTGAAAACCCCCATGTAAGAGACTTTCTGGCGCTGATCGACGCCTTCAACCTGACACAACACATACAGGGCCCCACTCACTCTCAGGGCCACACACTCGATCTTATCATCACAAAAGGTGTAACTGTCTCTACATCTGTTGTGGATTTAGCCTTATCTGATCATTGCTGTATCTTCATGGAAGTCTGCATGTCCCCCTATCATCAGAATAACTCCATGATGATCAGAAAGAAAGCTATAAATGATAACACTTGTGTTCTTTTTGAGCAAGCACTCTTTGAGTCCACAAGCCCAGTCCTTAAGACGGCTGATAACCTGTTGGAAGTTTTTAACTTAAGAATGACAAATATAATGAAATTTAAAATTAAAAAAAAAAATCCACCGGTGAACAGAAGGCTCCATGGACAAATGACCAATCAGTTAAATTGCAAAAGAAAGAATGTAGGAGAACAGAAAGGAAATGGCACAAATCAAAAGTTAACTCAGACTATCTGATTCATAAAGAGGCGCTTTACAAATACAACTCTGTAATTTGTAAAGCAAGACAATCGTATTTCTCCACCATCATTAACAGTAAAGCAAATAACACTCGTGCTCTATTCTCTACTATTGAGAAGCTAACAAATCCCTCCCCTCATCTGGCACCTGAGCTACTCTCAGTCGACAAATGCAATGAATTTGCCTCTTTCTTTAAAAGCAAGGTAGAGAACATCAGACATTGTATCTTATCTACGTCGCATAGCATCTCTCATTTTGAACCACCAGCTATTCTGAGAGATGAGCTCAGCACTCTGTCAAACTTCAGCCCTATTGACTTGGACACTCTTGAAAACTGTACAAAGTCTAAGTTCCTCTACATCTGAGCTGGATATTTTGCCCACTAGCTTTTTCAAATCTGTGCTTCATCTGATAGCAACTGATGTGCTTTCAATAATTAATACTTCCCTACTGACTGGCACTTTTCCCAAGTCCCTTAGAATGGCCGTTGTAAAGCCTTTACTTAAAAAGAACAACCTGGATGGGTCTGTCCTAAACAACTACAGACCCATATCAAATCTACCTTTCATCGGCAAAACAATTGAACAAATTGTTTTTAATCAAGTGTCTGCCTTCTTGACTTCGACTTCCTGTCTTGATCCCTACCAGTCAGGCTTTAGACAATACCATAGCACTGAAACAGCCCTGGTAAAGGTATATTCGGCTAAATAATGATGCTGAAAAACCACCATTCTTATGCTGTTGGACCTCAGTGCGGCATTCAACACTGTTGACCACAGCATACTATTAGAAAGACTTGAATGCTGTGTGGGTCTCACTGGCTCAGTCATCTGCTGGCTTAGGTCCTATTTAGAGCACAGGAGTTTTTATGTATCTATTGGTCATCATGCCTCAGCTCCTATGCCCCTAACATGTGGTGTCCCTCAGGATTCAATCCTTGGCCCTCTTTTGTTTAATCTGTACATGCTCCCTCTTGGCCAAATCATAAAGAACCATTCCATCAATTACCATAGTTACGCAGACGACACACAGTTATACCTATCCCTGTCTCCCAATGAGTTTGCTCCCCTTGAATCCCTTTTCCATTGCCTCCATCAAGTTCAAGACTGGATGTCTAAAAATCTTCTTAAACTGAATACAGACAAAACTGAAGTAATTATCTTTGGGAAAAAGGATCAGAGACTAAAGACTGCCACACTATTAGGAATGAACGGTTTTGAGGTAGCGGAAACCGTAAAGAACCTCGGGGTCATTATTGACAGCGACCTAAGCTTCAATAGCCACATAGTCACCAAATTGGCTTTTTATCACTTAAAAAACATTGCGAAGGTTAAAAACTTTATATCACCGGTAGACCTAGAAAAGCTTATTCATGCTTTCATTACTAGCAGGGTGGATTACTGTAATGGTCTTTTCACTGGTCTCCCTAAAAAAACAATAAAACCTCTTCAAATGATCCAAAATGCAGCAGCAAGGCTATTGACTAGAACCAAAAGAAGAGATCATATCACACCAATTTTAAAATCTCTACATTGGCTACCAGTGACCTACAAAATTGATTTTAAAATCCTTTTACTAGCTTTTAAATCTCTAAATGGCCAAGGACCTCTCTATATAGCAGAGATGTTTGAAACTTACAGCCCCTCAAGATCACTCAGATCAGCGGAAAAACTCCAACTGGTACAACCCAGCGCCCGCACCAAGCAGGGAGAGGCTGCCATTAGCTGCTATGCGGTCCGTCTCTAGAACCGTCTTCCTATAGACATCAAGACCTCTCCCACCATCTCCATTTTTAAATCTAGATTAAAAACCAAACTTTTCCACGATGCCTTCCACTAACCCACTCTTGTACCTGTGGTCTGTTAGAATTCATGTTTTTATCTGTGCTGGGTTTTGTTTCTGTTTTTTTTTTTTTTTAATTCGTAATTTTCGTGTAATTATTTATTTTGCTTTTTTATATGTGATTGTTATGACAATGTGAAGCACATTGGGCTACCTTTCTGTGTATGAAATGGGCTATATCAATAAAAACCTGACTTGACTTGACTTTAACCCCCCACACACACCCCCACCCCCGTTTCGGTATTCTTTGGAATAAAGGAAACAAATAATGTTTTCCTTCATATTCCATCTTGCTAACTATCCTCAGCATTATTTGACAAATCACGCTTTTATTTAGGCCTATGATTTAAGAATGTAGGCCTAGTTCACTCACTGTCACGTGTACACACTATCTTACTTCACAACCATTAATAAACACACTATAACAATACAGCTAACACAGAACAGACTGATAAGAGCAGACTGATCTTCTCCAAAAAACCCTACACAAAATATGATTAGGCTGTTTTAGCTTTATAGGCCTACATGTTGATAAACCAAGAAAAAAATACAGTGTAGGCTACCTGATTGGTATAGACAAATACATATGACCCCATGTATTTCAGGGGGGGGGGTCAACAACAATGAAGTAATGTACCATTTTAAAAATCGAGTGTTGTTTCCTCTTCAGCCACTTGATGGCAGCAAATCTAAGAAAATCACTCTTTTCACCGGCGCATAGGCACATCGTCATCGAACAGCGCACTTAACATTCCCGTAGCCCGTGTGCCTTTCGGGCGCCTGTTCTGAAGATAGACTTAGGTAGGCCTATGATTCTCTACTCTCAACCTTCTTTAGCTCGTCAGATTTAGTTTGAGGTCACTTGTTTCACCTAAGTTTAGAATGAGCAAGAACATCAATCACAAAGTTGTTGCACCTGTCTGCACATTCCCCATGATGTTTCCGGCTCCCTCTGCAATGATTCAGCAGATGCAGTCGTTAATCTCGGGTCCATGATAAAACTCAGTGTCACTCGGGTGCATGTCCACAGGTCATGTCGCTTGGGAAAGGCCCGTTTCTACTTAAGGGTCTTCAGCTGGCAGCTCACCTTGAAACTATTCTCAGCTGGTACCCAACCGCAGCTTCCTTCCAAAGACATTCCTGGTGAGATTATTTCTCTCAAACCATTTTACTTTTTCTCCATGTACTTGAGATGACAGCAACAAGATGAAGCATTCGCAGTTCTTTTAATTGGTTCCATGAAGCAATGCTAAAGTCAGTCAAGCAGAGAAATATAACATTTGCTACCATATGGTAAATGACAGTAAGAAAAAAGAGCACAGACAATACACCCAGCAGTGGTTCCCTTCATGCTGGAAATGAATAGTATTCATTACACTAGCCAGCTGTTGCTTGGGCAGCTGAATCATCATAATGACATTAACTGGCTCAATGGGAATATTATTGCGAACTGAGACTTAAGTTTGGAGTTATTCTGTAAAGCAAACTGCTGCACTAGCCTACACTGTTTGCTAGTTCATACATCTACAGCTTGTTCATCAGTGATTCGCTATGAAAAAGACTGTGTATGTCATAATCTACTGCAATTTCCAGTTGACCTGCATGTGGTGCGCTTTATTATAGCAATAACAATTAAAACAATACATGCACAGGGGGAAAGTGTTTAAAAGAAACAGAAGCATAATCATTCTCTCGCACAGACACACATGCACACACTCAAACACGCATACATACAGACACAGAGAGTGAGAGACACAGATGCAGACATACATACACACACGCACGCACGCACGCGCACACACACACACACACACACATTTTACACTCATATTGACACACACCTCTGTCAAATGCATTGATTGGTCATTATGGACCAGTCAGTTTGATAGACTACCACAGTCCACTGTCATTCCTGTAATCAAGTATTCGCTCACTGGCCAAGGTTAATAGACGACATGCCACAAGGTTGCCCTGATTAACTATCCCATCCTCCTCCGCACGAGGCAAGACGTGAATATGACAAAGGCCCTTATTTAACTCTACCATGCCACTTATATTCCCTCGCTTGGGCCTTATTTAAACTTCCTCCTTCTTCCAGTCTGTCAGACCCAGAGATGTGGTGCCCTCGCTGACTGGTGTGCAGGCCTCTTAACTGGCGCGGGGATGGATGGATGTGTGTGCCCTATCCAGGCCCTGGTAATTGAACAGTAATTAAAGTGGACGTCTTGCACAGACCGGCAGGCCTCACCTGGCCGATTCCGGGATTAGGGGGGACAATATGGCAGCGCAGCTGTTCGGCCAGCCATGGGGACCCACATTTGGGGCGAGACAAACAAACAAGGGAGAGGAGGATGGGAGGGGTATAGAGCAAAGGAAAGAGAGAGGGAGAGAGAGGGGGAATGGGGCTGAAACAAGGAATAACGAATAACTCACAGCCCCTACAGCAAGTTCAATATGATCTGTTATTGTCTGCTGCCACAGAGTCTAATGAGAATTGACTCGTTTTAATTGATCAATATAATTTCCACTGTGACTCGGCGTCATTTATCAAGCTGTAATAACCTGGTTTGCAGCGCCGGCTTTGATTATGTCTAATCTAACACACATATTTTTATTCAAACCTGAGGAATTAATTTCTCATGCTGCTAGGCAATCAATTCAATGTTTTAGCAACTGTCGCATCACGAAATGAGAAACAAATTGCAGAAATACCATTTTTCTGACTCTATGGGAGCAAAGACTGATAGCAGCCCTCAGACTCCTTCTTGTTTATCTCTGTGTTGTTTAGTATCACACAACCTCACTTCGACATGCATTAAACTAGACATGAAGGACGCAACTTAATTCAATCAAGCACAGATATCTTCATTTGTTCTCTGTTGTATGCATCTCTTTTGGGGATCAATCACATTTGTAGAACAAATACTGCACTATAAAGTCCTACTGTGCAACCCAGACATCCAAAAGGAAATCTCATTATGCCATTAACCACTTGCCCTGCTTTAAAGAATCCCCCATTTGAAACTGCATTATTTTTCACAAAGTAAATTTTCATTGATCAGATTGGGGAGCAATGGCGAATCACTGTTTACCTGGCAAAATACATCCTTGTTTAACTGATATACTGCCACAAAGATATCACTGGCAGTACAGGTCGGTCCGTGTATGATTCGTTCATTCGTTTTTTCATTTAAAACCAACAATGTAAAAACGAAAATGTACTTATTTTCTAGCCTGGCGAGGGGCGCGTCTAGATTTCTAGGCTACTTATTTTCTATATCCATTTGTAAAACCAAAATTGAAAACACGGATAACATGTCATTTTTCATTTTCCGATTTTGTACTCAAAACGAAAATGGACTGGATAACAAGACAAGTTCTCACATTCCTTCATTTGTTTTGTTTACTTGCCAGAACATAATTGGGGTGACCTGGAAGTCACCGTTGTCCTTAAATAGAAAGCATAGCCTACAACATTAATTTACCTAATTATCTTTGTTTTCGGGAGTCAGTTAGTTTATCCAATGTTGCTTTAAAACTATGTCCACGCGTACGGGGGTTTAAAATGGAAATTGTTCCAACATATTGCAAAATAATTCCATCCACACGGATACACAAAAACAGCTGTTGAAGGCTGAGCACCACAATCAAAGATATGGCCAATATTATCTACTAGTGTTACTAGAGTTTTTTTGTTTTTTTTTGCACCTTCACCATGACACTCACTCTCTTGAGCACCTTGCCAGGCACACATAACTAAGGACTATGGCTGGACTACTGTTTGCACCTTCACCATGACACTCACTCCCTTTAGCACCTCACCAGTCCTGGCCCTGTCACTACAAGCGTCTTATGCTTGATCACCCTCAAGCACATTGGACTTTCTTAATTTAACTTATATAGTGTATTTAGTTTTTAGTTTTGTTAGTTTTCTTATCGGTCTTATCTTCTACTGTCTTTAGTTATATGTTTATACTTACACTTATGTTTACCACTTCTGCTGTAAGTGCATGTTGTGTGTTATGTCTGTATGCTACCGATTCCCTTGAATTTCCCCTTGAGGATCAATAAAGTATCTATCTATCTATCTATCTATCTATCTATCTATCTATCTAGGCAATCTGGTCACTCACTACCATGGGCATTTTACAGGGCCATTTAAGATATTGAAGGTAAATATACACTGGAATATTTCAGTATGTAAAGGGCCTTTTACATACTGACAAACGTTGATAATATCATTTATAGGCCTGTTAATGGCAAAAATAAGCGATTTATTTCAACATACCATATTCGCTCCATAGGGTTAAACTGTAGAATCATCCAATGTTGGGATGAAACATGGCGCCCATGATTTGAGTTGTCCGAACTCTATATACGGCTCTGAGGAATGAACTGCAGTATTGGCAATCCACTTGAAACTTAAAACCCTTCGATTTACATAATCAACACTCATATTAGCCTACAGTCTATGGCCAGAAAAGTCTCTGACATAATGACCTGGGGCCGGTTCCCCGATAACGTTCACTCTTAGCGCACTAAGAAGACTCGAAAGATATATCTTACCAAAGTTGTTTATGTTCCTAAGGCTCATTCCGTGTCAAATCACCCAGTGGCTGGCAGGTCACCCTCTCCCAAAAAATCTGAAAAAAATCACAGGTGTTTGTAGACCAAACCTATGCATACATCTTAAATAGTATATCTGTATCACTAATGGTTCCAAAACTACAGCCCTTTGAAGTTTCAAGTCATTTTAAGCATTGTGGTGAACAATCCTTTTTGTTCAACTTCCAACATTATTGGCTCTTTTGGTATTTCACACACATTAGTGAAACTATGTGAATAGAAGTACATTTTCCTGTTGAATTAAACAATCCAATCAAATCAGGTGTATCTTGTGTAATTTCCCCTCTGCAAAGCTCTGAAAATGGCTATAAATTAATTATGTGAAAAAACATCACCACCTTTGAGGGCTTGTCATTTAAAAAGTATGTGACACAAATTCATCAGATTTTTTTCCCACTCATGTATGGATTATAAGGTCATGTCCATGCATTAACTTTGGTTGTTAACATTATCATATTGTCAGAGCATTTTTATTAAATTGGGCTTGATTTTCAAAAAGCCTGTTTTCATCTTCTCATTTCACCACGTGGACAGTTTACAGGATTTTTTTTAATTTTACCATATATCATTCTGTATGTGAGGATCATCTGCCCAAAAATTGGGCTTGTTGCTGAGTTTCTTCATTGAGATAAGATGTTTTACAAATATTGTCTATAAATCCACTGAATTTGTACTTTATCTGCAGTACCACTTTGCACCACATGTGGTGCTCTTTTAATACAATGGAAGTCAATGGAAGAGTAAGAGAGTCACTTGTTTGCTGCACATATCCAATCTAAACACACAGTTTATTTAGAGAAAATAAACTGATCAAGTAATTTTAATTGTATTAAAAGAGCACCCATGTGGTGCAAAGTGGTACTGCAGATCCAGTACAAATTCAGTGGATTTATAGACAATATTTTAAAAAAATCTTATCTCAATGAAGAAACTCAGCAACAAGCCCACATTTTGGGCAGATGATCCTCACATACAGAATGATATATGGTAAAATTAAAAAAAATCCTGTTAACTGTCCACGTGGTGAAATGAGAAGATGAAAACAGGCTTTTTGAAAATCAAGCCCAATTTAAAAAAAATGCTCTGAAAATATGAAAATGATAACAACCAAAGTTAATGCATGGACAGGACCTTATAATACATATATGTGTAGGAAAAAAATCTGATGAATTTGTGTCACATACTTTTTGAATGAGAAGCCCTCAAAGGTGATGATGTCTTTTCACATTATGAATTTATAGCCATTTTCAGAGCTTTGCAGAGGGGAAAGTATACAAGATACGTCTGATCCGATTGGATTTTTTAATTCAACAGGAAAATGTACTTCTATTCACATAGTTTCACTAATGTGTGTGAAATACCAAAAGAGCCAATAATGCTGGAAGTTGAACAAAAAGGATTGTTCACCACAATGCTTAAAATGACTTGAAGTTTCAAAGGGCTGTAGTTTTGCAACGATTAGTTATAGGCTACAGATATACTATTTAAGATCTATGCATGGATTTGGTCTACAAACACCTGTGATTTTTTTCGGAGGGGGTCACCTGCCAAATTGCGCTGAAATTGGGTGATTTCACACGGAATGACCCCTAAGTGTGTTCCCCGAAGTGTCCCTTAGGAAGCTTCTTAACACGCCCCCTCTTACGTTCAACGTTACAAAGGCTCTGTCCCAAGTGAAGGTGCTGAATTAGTTTGCATCGATTGCTCAGGAATCGATTTTCCACTTCATGCGAAGGTGCATGACGGCGTTAAGAAACACAACACGTTCTATGCAAATAAAACATTCCTCAAATTATTCCAGTAACATAGTTCAAGTAATCAGTAAAATATAAACTATTAACTAAATTATCAAATTGTCAGTAATATGTTCACACGATATGTTGTGACTGGTAGACTAACCGGGTAGGCCTATCCCTCGCTAATCATCCACCCTCCTTATCCCGTTGTGCCACTTGTGCCGCTTCTTGACATGGGTTTAACAACTTCTTAAAATGATGTAATACACTTTTATATGAATGGTAAGGTACCTTACAATTATAATTGATTGGCAAGCAGCTGCAGTTACTTCTGTTTAATGCGGTATTGATAGATAGATAGATAGATACTTTATTGATCCCCAGGGGAAATTCAAGGTTCAAATAAAAAAATGCCATTGGTTAATGTTTTCAATAAAAAGCAACCTATCTACAATGAACAGAGAGAGATTTAGATACAGTATGGTGGGGAAGCAACGTAAATAAAGGGCACCAAGCTTCTCGTCAGTGGAACTTGAAGTTTTGCTGGACGAGGTGAGCTTGCGCAAGGTGACACCGTTTTCCAGCTTTCTGAATAACTTGTGCAACAGCAACAAAAAAGAGCTATGGAGCGACATGGACTACACGGCGTTTTTGATTCAATACAAGGACACGTTGGATCGCTGCCATAGGCCTAGGTGGTCGCTTACTGGACACCACCATGCTTACCCATTTATAGATCTTAGCCATTTAGAGGCAAATTCTTGGTAACGCTTTAGAATAACATGTGCTTATTAGGTATTAACAGTGCATAATAAGCAGTTAACAATTCATTACTAACAGTTAGTTAACTGTTGTTATCCTTTAATAACATTAACTAACTGCTAACATGCAGCTTGTAAGTGATAATAAGCAGCCTTTTAAGTTACTTACAAGCATATTTGTTAACAGTTGTCAGTGTTAACAAGCAGCTTGTTAAATCTTGTTAATGGTGTATAAGACAAAGAGGTGGATAACTAATACGATTATAAGACCTTTCTTACCTATTTGTAGTAACTTTTGCAGCCCCCCAATCTAAAGCGAGGACCATGTAGCCTAAAGTTCCACAAGCCCAACCTTCTATCTCTCTGTACTGTATCTCTCTATCTAGCTTGGTTTAGCTGTGAGAAATACACCTTCAAAATTGTTGCAGTGAGCAGGAATCGAACCCCGGTCTCCTGCGTCAAAGAGTGCATCACTACTTGTTGAGCTACACTACTGTTCCTAATTGGCTGATGGAAAATATTCCGATGTTCTATATCATACTAGCTATGCTTTTTACAAATATGTTTCTGATGGAAAAGTGGTGTTTAATTTCCATAATCTTTGTTCAGTGAACGCATAAAACAGTTTGTCAGTTTGTCAGCAGTCTAAAGATATGCCAGCTTTGTATATAGTTTGGTTACCTAGCAACCGAGGCTTAAAGACGATAAGTGGGTGCATTCAAAGCTCTGGTTTAAAGTTGCAAACATAGGCGAACGTTTGTGATCG
This sequence comes from Alosa pseudoharengus, assembly GCF_046254945.1. Lineage (NCBI taxonomy): Eukaryota > Metazoa > Chordata > Actinopteri > Clupeiformes > Clupeidae > Alosa > Alosa pseudoharengus. Next base: position 38,721,905 of record NW_027468774.1, read on the forward strand.
ATTTGAAACATGTTTCAGTCTGCCTTGAACAGAGGGGAACATTCGTGGTCTGTTTCTGCATTAATTAAACACCACTTTTCCATCAGAAACATATTTGTAAAAAAGCATAGCTAGCGTGATATAGCACTTCGGAATATAGAATCAAAATAAACAATTTCATCAGCTGTACAAGAAAAGTAGTGTAGCTCAATAAGTAGCGATGAACTCTTTGATGCAGGAGACCGGGGTTCGATTTCTGCTCACTGCAACAATTTTGAAGGTGCATTTCTCACAGCTAAACCAAGCTAGATAGAGAGATAGAAGGTTGGGCTTGTGGAACTATAGGCTACATGGTCCTCGCTTTAGATTGGGGGGCTGCAAAAGTTACTACAAATAGGTAAGAAAGGTCTTATAAGCGTATTAGTTATCCACCTCTTTGTCTTATACACCATTAACAAGCATTAACAAGCTGCTTGTTAATACTTACAACTGTTAACAAATATGCTTGTAAGTAACCTAAAAGGCTGCTTATTAACACTTACAAGCTGCATGTTAACAGTTAGTTAATGTTATTAAAGGATAACAACAGTTAACTAACTGTTAGTAATGAATTGTTAACTGCTTATTATGCACTGTTAATACCTAATAAGCACATGTTATTCTAAAGCGTTACCAAATTCTTTGCCAGCTTTTAATTATCAAAAGTGATTGCCAATTTGAACGCTTTAATGACATTACTAAATAGCCTAGGCTAATTACCACCATATTAGTTCTGATACCAAATAAAGTAAACTTCATAAATAGGCCTGCATCCATTGCGAACATATTTTATTAGTCTTAAAATGTCCATAACATAAAATCATCGTTGAGCCACAACATTGTCAATATACTGTCGGCCTACCGTAGTTTGACTTGTACTGAGCTGCGCTGATTTCTAAAGACTGCTGCACAGTGGCGGCGACTAGCGTCTTGAGAGCTCAAACAACGCTAAGAGAGAGCTTACGAATGGTCCAGACCAACCTTATGAACGTGTGACTTACAGAAGATATACTTAGCGTACGAACGTGTCGGGAATCGTGCCATAACGTTAAGAGATAGGTTAAGGAATAGGTTAAGAACTACTTAGCGATAAGAACGTTTTGGGGAACCGGCCCCAGACCAACCATACGAACATGTGACTTACAGAAGATATACTTAGCGTACGAATTTGTCAGGAATCATGCCATAACGTTAAGAGAGAAGTTAAGGAATAGGTTAAGAACTACTTAGCGATAAGAACGTTTTGGGGAACCGGCCCCTGCGCCATGTCCACACGTAGTCGGGTATTTTTAAATGCGTTTTTGCATTTTGGCCTTTCATCCACACGAAAACTCAGTTTTTGGTCACTGAAACAGATATATATATATAAACATAAACTCTGGCCATTAAACGATATTGGAAACGAGTTATTAAACAATATTGAATCAGTAAACTAACTGATTTCCGAAAAAAAAGAGAATTGGGTAAATTAACATCAAAGATAATGAATGCGTAGCAAGATGGGTTGTCCTAGTTCATGTCTATGAGGGCAAAGTGGAGTTCAGTCAGAGACGGGCTCTGGTTCAGTTCCCGCCTGCACAGGGGCGTGTCACTGACGTATGACTTACGTTTGAACGCCTCGGTTCCACGCCAGACAAGCCGGAGTACAAAATAAACTTGGTGTACACCTTCATTAATGTTGATTTTCTCCCGACTGGAGGGTCATACTATCACGACATTCTACTGAAATAGGGAGGAGGGTTTGGAGATCATGATACCGTGTCCGAAATGTGCATCCATTGCTCGGAAAAATAAGGCTTTGACAAATTCTGGGAAATTCTTGGATTCTGCCATAGACCTCAATGTTAAAAAGAGAGCCCGATCACTGCATAAATGTGCTGGGGCGTGTACTGCTACCCTATTTGCATAAATTTCCAGGGACAGGAAATGGCCTCTCATGAAGTATGTTCGTAATCAACCATCTTCGTTAACATTGTAGGATAGAGGCCTATGCCTTCTACTTCTAGGTCACGCCAATTGTTTTCTGGCAAGTAAACAAAACTAATTAAGGAACGTGAGAGCTTGTCTTGTTATCTGAGTCCTTTTTCGTTTTGATTACAAAATTGGAAAATGAAAAACGGCTTATTATCCGTGTTTTTCATTTTGGTTTTAGAAACGGATATAGAAAAAACAAGTGCATTTTAGCTTTTTGATTGTTGGTTTTAAATGGAAAAACGAATGAACAAATCATACACGGACCCAGGTCTTTAACCATACAGCGTATATGCATTGACATCAGGGGGGGAAATGGTCAAAGGCTGAAACTCTTGTAAATCTGTGATAAGGCAGCAGGCACATGGCAAAAAGAACACTCCTCTCCAGAGTCATGCCTACAGCCCTAAACCAGCCTGAAATACAATTCAAGCCAAAGGGAGCACAAATCTTGGTGACACATGAAAATTGTTTCCAAGGGTCATGTCCCTGAACCTGTATTTTATCAGGATGTAATATACTGTTACTACCAATAAAATATTGGCCGAGCTCTTAAATAACCAGCTGCCAAAAAAAAAGAGTCTTGCGAAAGGAATTGCAGTGACTTACGTAATGTCCCAAACCCCTAAGCCCCTGGGGGATCTTAAAACCAACTGAGAGAGAGAGGGGGAGAGAGAGAGAAAGAGAGAATCCCTCCCATCAGTTAAGGTCACAAGAGATAACCGTCAGCGACCATGAAAAGATAAGTATGGACCAATGCTCCATCATTCATGTGCCTGGTGCCCCATGTGTTTTTGTTGTTGTTATGACCCATCTCCAGACTACGAGAGTGGAGTGAGTGTGTGTGTAAACCATCATCCATGTCTATCGCTGGCCTGTGGTTCATGTGACACCCCCACGCTCCGATTCCCCCACAGAGAGAGAGAGAGAGAGAGCAATGAAATGGAGAGACGCATAGAGGGAGGAATGGAATCGCGGGAGACTCCATCAAGTCTTGTCTGTTCTGATTAGACCTCCTTGGGATAAATCCTCCTGAAGCATCTGTCTCTTCTCCGGATTAATCCACCCATTGATCTAATTGACAGTGAACGCTGGGAACCAATGTCGTTGGAACTGCTTAAACATATACCGCTGTGTAATTAACAAATGACAAATGGACCATGGTGCCATCCATTACAATTTAGAAGATGGAAACCCAAATTGATATCACTGTGTGACTGTATATCAAAAGGGCCACTGAACTAGCAGAGGACTTTTAATTTTAGCAAAGCTATTGATTGCTTTGCCCTCCGATGTAGGAGAATTAGCATGTATTGTTGCAAGTGCCATTGTGGGCTCGTTTGCGTTGGATGGCAATTTGTGTTGGATGGCAATTTTCCTTCAGGGAGAACAGTGTGACAGTAGTGCTAGTTGCTCCCTGCAGTGGTCACAGTGAGGACAAGATCATATCAAGACCACAGAGAACTGTATCCAAAGGATTTTTTGCAGTGGAACATTTTCCAGGGTAGAGTTGTATACTGATAATAGTCTCTAAATAAACAAGAAATGTGTGTTTGTGTGTGTGTGTGTGTACATGAAAGCGAGAGTTAGTGTCTCAGTAAATATATAGGACTAATCAGTGTGTGAGACCCTGGGCTGGGTTTGCTGACTTTCTCCAGAGACCTAATGGCTTCTTTTAAAGTGTGTGCAGTCGCACATGTACATAAATCTTTCCCCGGACATTAGGAGAGGGGTGGGGTCAGTGACACAACAGTGACACAGTACACAACCACAGGCCTAAATGTCCATCTAATCTGCCCCGTAACGCATTTTAGGCGGCCATTACAGCACACAGTGGCCCATCTATCACGCTCGAGAAGGACATTAAAACACATTACACACAGAGACCACTGTAAACAGGCCACTGTGAAGCAGGATATGTTTATCAAGGGGGACAACAGGACAGACGACACAATGAAGTGAGTGATGATGGCCAAGCTGGGGGATGTTGCACTTCTGACCTCCGCTTCAGAAATCTGTCACCATTGCACCGTCAGCATGTTAATGTACAGAGACGAGTTAGGTGTATTACTGGTGGATTTGTGGAATGATGTGTGGCCGAGTGGACACCCCTAATTCTGGGACTCGTTTCTGCCACAGGAAAAAAGAGAACAGAGGAAAAAAACGAATGGACGCACAAGCGATCGGGTCATTAGTGGTCTCACAAATAATGAAAGCACAGCTGTCGCTCAGCAGAGCTCTTAGGCCAGGGCTGCGTCCCGCACATTCCCCACTTCTGCACTTCCTACAAAAGTGGCCAATAAATAAAATGGTTGAATCAAGACATCTATGACGTGTGGGTGAGCTGCATATAGCATGTTTATTTGTCAGTCATTTGGTTTTATAGCACTCGATCAATCTTATTACACCATCAAAACAAAAAACAGGTCATTAATATTTCAATGAATGGAATCTATTTGCTGGGTTTTTTTTTAATTATTTTTTATTTGGCTGATGCTTTTATCCAAAGCGACTCACAGATGTCAATTAATTATGACACCACTCCTCTCCACTCCACCACTACCGCACTATGGCTTCACATGAGGAAACATCATTGTAGGCCTGGGCGATATGGCTGAAAACTGTATCACGATATAAGTATTTCATATCAGTCGATATCGATAATTATTGAATTTTTTAAAAATATATTTTCAGATAAGGACCCGAATGGGAAAAAAAGTTAAATTTAAATTTTTTTTATTTTAAACTTAACCTTCCTCTGATTTTAATCACCTCAGTTATCAATCAAAGCAAACAGGGAAAAGAAATACCAACACAATCATGAAAAACACTAAAATAAATAAATGTGCACATAAGTCTGAATGAAAAGTAGGCTAGCACTGGTTGAAGCCTGGAAATATTGTAAACAAAGTAGCTTAATTTGCTAGTTTATCATAGTCCACTGGTTAGACTGTTCAGTTTCCCCACGTATGTTTAAGTTTCAAAAGAATACTTTTTCTCCTTCTGATAGTATATTTTTACTACCATATTTCTCTTAAGACTTAATCAGGACGATGCAAGATCAGGATCCAGGCTTTATTCTTTTCAATGAGGGGCCAGTGGCCCTCAAGGGAGAGAAGTACATGTTTGTTTCACCCCATCATGGATTTCACTAGATTCTCAGTATTCTCTGACTTCTCTGACTAAACAGAAACAGTCTACCATATTTAAAGTTACACACAAAGAGAAGGAGTGACCTACTAGTATGAATATGCAAGGTAAAGGTGTGGTGTGTGGGGGATGTGGCCTTTTGGGTGACGTCAAGTCTGGCCAGCTTCTATTGTCTTTTAATTAAAAACTACCCCCTTTCCTGGGAAGTCCTGGCCTGGACACATGCTGTTCTACAAACACTAACATTTCACACCTGGTGATAGGCAAAAGGCTATAGACAGGCAAAAGACAGGCTTTCATTGAATTCAAGGATAAACAAAGGATGCTTGCATACAGACCAGAGACACACACAGGGTACACATGTACATTTACAGAAATGAGGCTGATTCACAACACTTTCAATTGATAACTGAGGTGATAAAAATCAGATGAAGGTTAAGTTTAAAATAAAAAAATTTAAATGTAACTTTTTTTTCCATTTGGGTCCTTATCTGAAAATATATTTTTTAAAAATGCAATAATTATCGATATCGACTGATATGAAATACTTATATCGTGATACAGTTTTTAGCCATATCGCCCAGCCCTAGCCCCACTCACAGCATGTAGGCTACTAAGTACACCATGAAAGGAATACCCAGTAGTGGCTGTGAAACAAGGAAGACACCAAAATAAAGACCTTAAAACCACAGACAATCTGTGTAAGGGACCTGAGCATCTGAGATAGACATTCTGAGATGTCATGGAACACAGCAGAGTCTGCTGCGACATGTCACAAACACTTCTGGCATTTGGCCACAGCAGCCCTCGCAAGCCCACGGAGGAGATTAACTTTAATTAGAGACGACCTCCGTTTGATTCATCGCCGGAGTCTCGGCGTGATACATCTCCCCTCTCACCCAGACCACTTAATCTGCTGCTTCAAATGCCGCCCCACCACGGTCGCCGTCGGCGCATCCCAGAATGAGTCGGCGTGCCGTAAGAGGAACCCTGCACCACCACTAGACAGACGGGAGGCTTCATTCGCGGGCGAAGCCTCTCCAAGGTGCGGAGCAAAGGTGCCGAAGCCAGGATGCGCTGTCTCATCATCACTGCAGCTGACCCCACGTATACCCGATTCATTTGAACAGCAACCTCCCACTCAGTGGGACCGTGAGCTCTTACAGTCTTGCAGGGAAGGACGAAGAACATATGCTAGGGGCACTGCTGCTTGTAGTGGCCTTAATGTGTGCTCTTTAAGGAGATTTTGTATTTCCAGTACTGGAAGCCCCCCCTCCTTTGCCATGAACAGAGGCACAGCTGTTAGCCGAGGTGATTGAACACCGTTAGAAGGAAGTGAGTCTTTTAGAGGCTACCCCAGGAGAGCCCTCTCACTCTTTTGTCCGCATCTCTCTCTCGCTTTCACTCTCTGGCTATTTATCTTCTGCTTTTTTACATCCCTTTTGCTGCTCTCACTTTCACTTAGCCTACTGTCTTCTGTTTCCTTTCTTCTCTCTCTCGCTCTTATCTTCACTTTCCTTTGCTCTTCCCCCACTCTCTGTCCCTCTCTCTCTCTCTCTCGCTCATAAGCAGACCTTGGAGCAGATGGCAGTGGCGCCGGCAGAGGAACAAGAGGTTCCAGAAGGAAGAAGGGAAGGAGGGGGGTAAAGGAGTGAAGCGATGGCAGGAGGAGAGGGAACAGACGAGTGCAGGGTTGTGAGGGGGCTCTGCCAGATGTGAGTGTCAGTTTAAGTGTGCCAAGGAAGCCGCTCCTTCTCTTCTCTTCTCCTCTCCTGTCCCCTCATCAGAGAGGAAGTGAGGTATAAACACTTAACTGGAAATGTAGTTTGAATCCTCATGGACTAATGTCACTGACACACAAAGAAGTAATTTCAAGTCAAATATATATTAATTATTTAAGAATATATAATATCAATATTTATGAATTATACAAAAAATCTCAAACTGGATGTGCAAGAGAACCATCTAATATATGTGTCCTCAAAACAGCAAAGCTTACAACACAAAGAAAGTGTTGTAAACACTTGGCAACACTAGCTTGCTGAAACTAAGAAACGGGAAAAAATGCTGCCTTTTAAGATATCTAACAGGGGAGCAAGGAATCGAGGCATGTCCGAATCAAATATTTCTGTGAAATGCTGCCTTCTAAGATACCTTCGTTTTGACAAATTTTGAAGGCAGCATAGATGTATCCTTCATGCTGCCTTCAACGTCCAAAATTCTATTTAATTGTGAGCAGGTATTGCTGCAGTCAAACATTACGTGTCCATATTTTACACAAAATTTGCACACAGGAAGAGTTAAAACTCTTAGACTTATAGGCTATTAACGTTAATGTTGCTGACATGTAAACGTAAACATGGGTTTGATGTTTTTTTGACACTTTATTTCTCAACTCATAATTAGGTGCTTCTCCTGTGACGCAACAGGATAATGCCTTCACATTTCTTTTTCACGCAGTCGACATGGGTTCAATCCTCCCCAATCACAGGTTTTTTTGTATTATTATTTATTTATTTTTAGACCAGCAACGCTTCCTCAATTTAGGCTACAGATAGACTAGGTGGCCACAGAGAGCCTGACCAGCAGTCAGTGAAATGTTTGAAAACTTAACCATGACCAATACTTTGAAGACCTATTGGCTTGGCCAACTGCTGTAGCAAGACAACACCGTACGTAGCCATGATCAGCCTTGTTAACCTGCTACAATCATATATCAGCTGACTTCTTCTAATTGCATAGCCTAAGTCAAGTAAATTTCACGATGGGTTATCAGCTGGTTCGTGGCCCAAGTACGTCGATGAATGGTTATCATGTAAGAGGTTTTTATTACCGTGATGTTTCGGGCCAGCTCAAGACCTTCATCAGACATGACGATGACGGCATATACTCGTGTTGCGGACTTTTTCCTCTCTTTCTCATCGTAATTTTTTTGTCCAGCACCCAGGATCAGACTTGGATGTGCGTGCGTTTTATCCTCTTTACACTATCATGTAAGAGGTTTCATTTAGGAAGCAGGATCGATACTCCTGGTGCAGCGCATGTAGCGTACTACAGAAAATTTTGACATTTAAATATGTCATGCATATTCGTATTTGTTTGTCTCCAGTTTCCATCAGAAAGTGACAAATCTGCAAGCGGCCACATCTGTCAAAGAAACGTCATCACTCGTGAAACGTCACCAACGCAGCCAGTTAACATGGGTGCCAGTTGCCATATAACACCGGTACCTTGATGCCTGCTACGACAGCAGCGAGACAACAGACAGCTGCCTTCCATTTCGTACAGACCCATAAACTCAACGTGGCTCAACATGCATGACCATAACAAACAGAGAAGTGTGTGTCTGTGGGGGGGGGAGTACAGATACAGATGGATGCTTCTGACATTTAAGATCTGAAGGTTCATGCTCAATTTCCATGACCTTGTAACTTCTGCAGAACCAGTATGGACGAATGACTTGTGCCGGTGTGGTGGCATGTTCCATTAGGAAAACATGTAATTATACCTCACATGTAAAGATGCCTTGTCCTCCCCAGCAGGTGAGTGAATGTCAGCCCTTCTGTTCCAGTGGATGGAGGAAGAGGACGACCGGACATAATCAAAAGCTAGGGAGCGGCCGGCCGAGAGTGAATGAATCAGACTGACGTTTCCATTACCAGGCTCGGGCTCCCACGTTTGGTGGCGTAACAATGCAAGGGGCCAGGTACGGCCCCATCTGTTATGCTTACACATTTTCACGGGCACAGGTGCGCAAGCCATTATTCTCATTCTGTACCCTCTGTTGATAGATGTCCGCTCCCCCTTTTCTCATTCAAATGCTTTGGAAATGGACGCTCGCTCAGTGGTAGTGCTAGTTTGTGCAATTTTGAGACATGTCACGTCCACTCAACTGATTTGTGTCACCGGCCTTAAAAATGAGAATAGGGATCTGGTTTGGCGGAGTTGTTTTTACAATGACACGATATTGATGAAACCATTTAAAGGAAAGTAAGTGGAAACTGATGGCAGAAATGTCTTTCTAGTTTTAAGAGATGAAACAATACATGACACATGCATACATTTACACAATAAAAGACACATATGCGCAGGTATTAAGGCAAAGAGAGTTGTCCATCTGAGAGTGCCATTAGCTAATACTAAAGCTTTTGCAATATCAGAAACACTTCATTACTGCATTGAGGGATAACAGCTACTGACTAGATGATAGGGTAATTTTTCATTCACAGACAAAACTGTTAATATCTGTTGTGAGAGTGGACCTTTTAAGGGAAGAAGACACTTGCCTTCATACACACAGCTGCAAGCTTTCAAGTTAGATAATTGTGTCACTTTCAAAAACATAAAGTACTATAAATGTATGCGATGCACACTGTGAATGTATACACCCCAGAACACACACAAATGTGCACGTGCGTGTTCCTCTGTGGTAACTGAAAAATCAATCAGGTTTAATTGAAGTGCTTGCGCTATACTGGCGGGGTGGGGGGTTGCTTTTGAAAACCGATTGAGAACGGCTCCCACCATTTGCAGAAACAAGCAGCTTTATGGCTGCCAGTAAATGCTGTCTGAATTAAAGCTTGAATCTCGTAAATCTTCCATTCAGAAGAAATAATTTCCATCACAAGCGGCTGAATGGGGACCACATACATACTGTATAGGCACCAGTGCAGCTGCAACTTCTCGTAAAACACGCCATACAGAACACAGCACACTGTTTGGAATGTTGTTCCTTCAAGACGTCTGCTATTTGACTAAAAACGCTGTGGAAAAATGGCTTGAAAAGGTCACAATTCTTTGTTCTGAAACAGAGGTGCACTTTCTAAAGACAGGTTTTGTGGTAGTCTCTCAAGTACACATCCAAATACACGTGAATAGAGATGTGTCGTGTTTTTACCTTGAATTGACACAAAGACTGAGAGAAAAAAAAAATCACTACAGTGAATGGCTGTCTAAACACATTTGCTCTTATTTTTCACACACTACAGTGTAGTCGTTATTATTTTTCTGAGTCATTCCTCTTTTATTCAGCTCCCCCCAGAGATAGCTGACCGCTCTGACAGCCGAGGTGAGGGCACCAGCAGCCCTGTTTCAGCAGCGTTCTATAGCTGAGAGCAGAGATCAGTGGGCGACCCTTCCCTTTGACTGACAGCCCTCTTCAGGTGAGTGCCCAAGCACATCAGTGTGGATGAGCGCAGGAGCTCCAGGCATGAAAGAAAGAGGAGGAAAGAGAAGGATAGAGAGAAAGAGGCAAATTGAAAGAGGGGGGAAATAAATCTCTTGATATTTTTGTCTTCACAGGGAGCTCCAAAAATGAAAAAAATAAATATATATAAAAATGTATACTTGTGTGCTTCAAAGCCAAACAATGTTATATTGATAGGAAAATGTTCCTTGCTTCACAAAAACTGTGGCTTTAACCAAGCTGTCAAAATAATCACTCCACAAGAGAATTTTTTTAACAACTTTTTCTTTTTGGTGAAATGAAAAATGACAAGGGTAAAAGTGCATACACAGTATAAAGAACTAATACATTCAAAGACAGACTTGATCCTCCACTAGTACAGTTTCATCGGTGAAAATCAAACTCATCACTGTCCACTGTTCAAGAAACCCTATAATGCTTTCTCTACAGACCACGGGAGACATACAATTACACTGGCATTAACTAACTTTGGTGGCCAAAAAGAAAACTTGGTTGTGCTGCTAACAGAGAAGAGTGTGTTGAGTGTGCAGTTCTTGCACTCTTTTGAAGGCATATTTGTCATTATGACTGATGTCTTAACTTAAAAGTGAAGTCAGCGATTGTACTCGATTTCAAGCCCATAACATTTTTTGTCACATTCAGCAGTCATCTCCTCACAACCGCTAGCTGCCCATTCTGTGAGTACACTGTAAAGAAACTGGTCTCTGTAGGCAGCCCAAGCTCAACAAACAAAGTGGGGGCAGCCTGTCCCACAAACAAATACGAAACCTTATATGGAGTTTCTCTGGGAATACTGAAGGGAGGGCTGAGCTACCTCTCTGTTGTGTTTCGTTTGGTCCTTGGTTAAAATATAATGTTTTGGACAAAAGTGTAACGTGACATCCTGTGCTATCGCTGACTGCACCTTTAACCCATTTGCTTTGACTGATTTAAGTTATGCGTAGGTTAATGTTTTAGACGTTTATTACAAGTTTGTTACACATACACACATGTTGACATAACTTAACTCTGTCAAAGTGCCACTATTACTGTACTGGGTTTAACAGTCAACAACAGTTTATGTTGCACCAGTGCTCCAATAACATTCATGTTAATATCCCAAGAGTATCATCATGTAGCCTAAATATGAAAACTGTACTGTCTTTAACTGGACACACAGTGAGATTGCTGCTTATGATCAGTGATAATTACTATGGAGTGATAACCCTATAGGCAAACAACTGTATGGGACCCCCTCTAAACTGTCTTAATTCACTGATCAGGGCCTAGCTGTGGTTGGAGTTCCCCTTTGCCTGCTGCTCCTAATAACACCTAATAATAATCATTTGATTTCAAGCCTATACTCTCTCTACATTAATGCGCTTTAGCACATTCATGTGTACTGTAATTCATAAATACTTAAATGTCTATTCCCATGTATTTATTTACCTTCTTTAGTTACCTGGATAGAGAGCACAGTTTGATTTCTAACATAATATCCATGTCACACACACACACACATTCATACACAGAAGATCAAGAGAGAGAAAAAAGGCATATTCTAGCAAAACCTCACGGCAAGAGCAAAGGAACTCATAAAAACCCACCAGTAAAATGCTGACCGAAAGAATAAGAGTTGCCAATGGCATCTGGTGGTAGGTGGTTGCAGAGAAACATACCATTCCAAACCAGGCTCTGAAACTATTCTACACGCCAATGCAACAGAGCTGCCCTCAGGAGAATGGTCACAAAACAGGCTCAGGCGATACATCAGTGCGTGGCAGTGTTTGTATTTAAACTCAAGCTGGCAAAAGCATACAGACTCACAGACTGCTGTTCATTTGTCCCCATTAACATCATCTCTATGCTAGAGCACAGTCTTGTTATCATCAACAGTTTTCTTCATACTTCATATACACAGTATAAGTATATGAGTGTATATATCCCTACCCCCATACACATAAAATATGACCTCTATTGTACTGTAAGATAAATCTGACAGGTTGTCCTGTTTTCCTCCCCTACTGATCCCAATTCCCAGAGCGTTAGTCCATCTCAGTTCTGAGAACAAGTCTCCTGTGTAGAGTTCACCCACTGGACAAGGCCACCTGCACTAAGAAGCCTGGGCGTCAGGGTGTCCAGCCCCAGGCCTGTAGCCCCTCAGCACTGCTCCTCACCCAGGGAGTCACAGTTCTCGCCCAGGTCCATGGAGCTGGAGGGCCCACGGTGGAGCTTACCCCTCCCACCACTGCCCCCTCCTCCTCCTCCCCCGTGGCCCGGGTACACATCCACGGAGCTGGACACAGACTGGACGGAGCGGTCGCGGAAGTAGTGGAAGGTCTCGGGGTCCAGGAAGGTCTGCTCCTCGCGGAGGCCCTGCTCGAAGAGCTTACGCTTGTGCCGGAACTCGATCACCGTCTTGGTGTAGGAGTTGAGGGTGGTGACCGAGGCGGCCATGCAGCAGGTGAACGAGCCCCACGCCAGACTGGAGAGACAAGATCAGCGAAGAGAGAGAGAGTGAGAGAGAGACAAGTGAGGAATCACAGAAGCACAGTCTCTGTGAGTACTGAATACAGCATGTGTTTCTTATCCAGGTTTGTCGTACAGGTGTAAGATGTATCAAACTACATTAAATCCTATATCTGCATGATGAAGTATTAAGGATAAAGCATCATGGAAGAATAATCAACTCTGATAGCAATTATTTTAGGGTTTCAAAACTACTTTTAGTTAGCCATGGGGCCCATCTTGGCATTAAACACAGACACCCTCCCCTCCCCCAATGAAATGCTAATGTACTGGTTCGAAGGGCTATCAGATCCACAAGACAAAGGATGTTACCTTGCTATACTGAATCCATATGTCATGAAATGTAAATATATATATGTTTGGTATCATTGTAATAGTCTCAGTACAAGGATTGTAATGATTTGATTGTGAGAATGTTTGGAACATTCTATAAGTGATATTTCTGATATATAAGATATCTCTCCTCATGCTATTCAGATAGGTGTGAAGTGGGTGTGAGTAGGTGTGTCTGATGCCATCTGGAGAGCCAACCAAGTGGGCTTGTTTTGCCGCCAATTCTTTCTTTGTTTAACCCATACAAAAGTGACTAACTTGCATTGTATGTCAGAAGAAGATGGAGTACTGAAGAAGAGAGAGAGAGGTTGATTTTTTTACCCTCTCTGCTTGTAACAGAATAAACCTGATTCCTGAGTGTTCCTGAAGTTTGCCAGTCTAAGTTAATATTAAGTAATTATTCACCACAATTACTTTCAACTCCTTAGAAAGAACAGATTAATTACTGATCATCTTCATCAAAAACAAAGTTCACCTTCAGAAATGCCTATAATCATTTTAATGAAAACTCTTTTTTTTGTACTGAATCGCAGAGCTAGCTGCTTCTATCCGGAAATGTGATCTTGTGATCCAGAATTCTAATGAATACTAATTCATTGTGAATTTTTACGCCTCGTCATCTCTGGGTACTTATAACAAACACAGTGCATTGGTCATACATTGTTACTGACAGATAACAAGAAACCGAATTTGAGTCAAGTTAAATCATAACAAACATGTACAATCACCAGCACATAAGGCTTTCCACTGCATGGAAACTTGAAACAACGAGAGAGAAATGTGTTGAGGAAACAACATATATCCAAGTGTGAGTGAGAGAGTGAGAATTAAAGAGAGCAGGAGAGAGAGAAAGAGAGAAAGTGCAAGAAATAGATCAGATGGTAAAGGACAAATGAAGCAATTTTGGGGTCCCCTGATGGGCAGCGGCCTAACGCCTGCAGTAATTCAAGCAGGGTAAATACCACTTTCCTGCCTGTCAGGATGGAGCACTTATTTTTTTCCTTTCAAGAGATGCACACAAAATTACAAATCATCTCACAAGCACACTTCACTGCATTGCATGCATGTCCCAGTTCCATATCCATCATGGCCATGCATCTCCCAGAGCAACAGCTGGGCTGGAGGGCTGACATGGCTGAGAGGCCAGGGTGAAATCTTCCTGGCTTAGCTTTCATCTCTCAGTCCATCCAGTTGCACTCCTTCTTTGGTGTTGAAAATACATAGGAATGCAATCGACTGTCGATTTCATAGGTACTGTATGACACAACATTCGTTGCAAGGCATCTCTTAAGATATATATTTTCAGAACTGATTCACTGTTCTTTCTGTCACATTGTCAAAACATCAGAACAGTCTACGATAGTTACAGTTAAAAGAGAATAGACAACTGTTGTTGACTAAGAAGACTAAGCTTGTTTTTTTTTTATTGTTTGCTTCACACGTATCTGTAGTTAGACGTAATTGTGTTTCATGTGAGTGACTAGAAATCCCCAAACAATCCAGGAACATACACAGACGGAGGAGAGAAAATCCTGTTAGCGACTCTGCAAGATAAAACAAACCATAGATCCCATTTCATGAATTACTCCTCCACGCTCACCGTTATGTAAGTAATTGACGCTTTGAAAAATCATAAACACAGACACATGGGCAGAGAGACTGTTTGTGTGTGTGTGGGTGTGTGAACAGGTTCCTCTCTCTGCCATAACTTGACCCTTACGTAACACTTCCACTGGCCTCGTTCTAATCACCACCCTGTCTCTCATCAGAGAGTATCTGAGACGGCAGCTGATGTAGTCACCAATTACCTGGATTAATAAGCCGACCGGGACGGAGTGTTACTAATGAAGATATTACTCAGTATGATTACCACTAAATTACACATCAATTTGTAAGGCATGATTCATTTAATAATCAGTCAAAGAGTGTTATGATTTTGCTGGGTCTATAGCAGGGGTTAATGGCTAAAATTGCACAAGGTCCAGTAAGCCAACCCTCCTTCCTTGATGGAGTTTGGATTAGATGGGGGATTGATACCTACGAAATCATGCATTTTGCCAGGCTAAAAAAAATCAGTTTGGTCAACTGTTTTGCCAAAGAAAGTGTATTATGTTCTAGTCAGTTTTGCAGTATATTACATATTTGCGATGACATATACTCAACCAATCAAAACACATGTAAGCCTATCTGATTTTGAACACTGCTCTCTTCTCTCATTCAGGTTGCTTTGACGAAAATACAAAATCCTTCATGAACACAAACAGGCAAATACAGTGCCTATGTTGGACATGATGAATGAAAAACAACGTGCCATAAACTTTTTATCTCTAAGTTAGCATTGTGAATACATTTTGAAAGCTTATAACTGTAAAATGCTGAAACGTAATTAATTAACATAAGATTTCTTATATGCACATTCATATTCTGTAAATATACATATGAATTGTTCATGAGTTAAGTCCACACAGCAATAAGCATAGCACAGGCTCACTTACTTGGAGTTGACTGATGCGCTAGACCTGTACTCGACACCAGAGGCTCTCAACCTTTTTGGGGCTAGGGCACACCAAAGGTCTAACTACACATGGGCAACATATGGGCAACATACGGCCCGTGGGCTTTCCCTGACCGGCCCGCGTAAGGTCAGTGAAAAAACAGTAGTCAAGAGCCTATCATAGAGATAATGCACGCAAATCAATATCGTTGCTTTTATTTTGAAAGCGACTGCTATTTGTACGCCCATACATTTGTGCGTGGATGCATACGACGTAAACACCCTCGCTGATGTGCTGGTGAATAGAATTTATGCTTCTGCGTAACAGAACAGTTGCCTTTACGTCGGCGTAAACCTTTCAAAGTTTTCTGTCTCCTGTGTCCGCGTCGCTCACCACCGCAACGGTTGTTAGAATGTCGAACTCCTACTGCTGCTCGTTGGCGATACGAAGTGTTCATTTCAAAACGTTACTGACAGATAGACAGTTTACAATCGGATAACCCCGTCATGGTAACCAAAATATGTTCGAGTTTATTTGCAAAGCTTATGTTAGCGACTAGTATGATGCTACTACCCACAGGTTGCTTGAAGCAGCCGGCTCAACACACAGGGCGAGTTGACCAATCACAGTTTTGTGTATAAAGTTAAAGCAAAAACATAGCCTACATTTTCAAAATAGTTTTCTTTGTGCATGTTGATTAACTAATGACAGTCTACTATTGTCTGCTCCACATTTTCATAGTCTAATTCTGCATAGAGTTAATTTAATGGTGGTAATGATTTAATGATGAAATATTGTTGATGAAATGGTGGCACAGGCCTATATGGTCTTAATGATTCCTTCACATTTTCATGGCCTAGCCTAACTATATAGATATTGTACTACTTTTTTATATCAGTCTTTGAAAACTGAAAAAAAAAAAAACATGTCAATGTCAAAAAATTATTTTCGAGAATGAGGATTAAATACTGGACATATATTGAATATTGCCCTTTTTCCTTCGTCTCCCTTACATTTTCCATCTGTTCTTACGAGTAGCAATCAAAACCATATGATTTACTTAATGTTATACAAGAACAGAATAGAATTGAACAGAATTGAGTTCAGACTTGAGTTTGGTATTTTGGGTTTGGCCCTCCTCAACAGTCCCAGTTTGTCATGTGGCCCCTTGGGGAAATTAGTTGCCCACCCCTGCTCTAGCCTATTTCATGAGCCTGTATAAAAGGTTCCTCAAAATTCCACAGCACACCGGTGTGCCTTGGCAAAGTGGTTGGGAACCTACACCTCTGGCCTACACAACATCCACTTCCATAATGAAATGTGCTCATACTAATCAAAAACAATTGGAAGTAAAGCAAAAAATGATATGCATTATGGTATTTACAGACTAGTGATTTTTTTCTTCTGTCTAGGACAGTGAGAAGTCCCCACATTCGGATTCGTATACCGGAGTCTGCCAGTCGGTGACCCCTGCTCAATAGTAAGTGTATTTAAGGGATAAGGTCGAATCTGCTTGTACTTAAAAGCTATTACTCCTTACACATCCCTTGGCCTCTCTGATCAAAGGCTCTTACTCAATCAAATTCCCTGTTCCATTCAGCCACTCAGCAAATAAAACCTGGTAGCATTGACAAACCTCTTTTCTTCTCTGCTCTCTTTCTCACTGTTCTTATTCTGTCATTCTTTTTATCTCTCTCTCACACACACACACTTAACCTTTCTCTCTCTCCCCGTCCTCCTGTCTGCGCATTAAGGTTTTTACTCTATGGGGAGAGCCTGCATTAATGATAAGTGCTGAGTGAGAGGAGTCCATTAGGGCCAGATGTAAACGCAGCGCGCCACTCCATCCCCGAGCTCCGACTGACCGATTAACTGACCTACCGCCAGACACCTGCCGGGGCTTCGGTTCGGTCTGACCTAGCCCGCCGTTTCCCTTGCTCGCCTCATTAGCCTTGACATTAGCTTCGAAGACGCACGCGCCGACAGAACACACGTACTGCACCACACACAAACAAATACACACACACACACACCCACACACACGCACACCTCCACCCATGTTCTACCCAGATGACACCAACAAGACACACACAAAAGGTGGCGAGAGGAGAAAAGGAACAAACGCTAATCCTTTTCTGTGAAGGCCAGATAAATATTCATTTTGGCTGGTGGACACTTAATGGAGGTGTAATGGGTTGTCACCATTTTTAGACAGATTGAGTGAAATGTTTACGGGGGCGGTGCTTTCTATGTACTGAGAGAAAGAGAGAGAGAGGGAGGGAAAGAGTTTGCTAATTGAATGTGTCTGTGAATATACTTTGTCCTGCTTCGATCAGGCACAAGGGCTCTCGGTGCTGTGTTCCTGTGATCACCACCTTTTTATCATTACAAAGACTGGACGGCCTGAGCTTTTAGAGAAGCACTTACAGGTATAGTTCCACTGCCTACTCAACAGATATCGCTCCAGTAAACACCCTCCATCCTGAGTTACCCTACATCAACCACCTTTCACACCTACTCATTTCAATAACAATAAAGTGTAACATTCTATGTAGAATATCCAAGTCCAACTGGAATTTTGAAAGGTTCTTTTAGGGACACTCTACCGAAGAGTCTCAGGTCTGAATGTGCCTTTGTAATTAGGAGGCCAACCAAGATTTGGGTGCCCGTCATTTTCACATGTTCATTTTTGGAGACTATTACAGTATATCTTGATTGTCAGGCTCTTAAAAAGTGGAAAAAATATGTCTCCACTTTTCTGTGATTTTAGTGGCCAATTACAACACATATCTATATAGAAATTACGGTACATGTTATTATTGAGTCATCTTATGGAGTAGTAGTTCGTATCTGCGTATTCGGCAGGGTCCATTCCAAATTATGCCATTCGGCCGTCCGCATCACTCTGGTTAAAAGCGTTGGGTATATACCGGTCACTTTACTTGTGTGCATCTGAGGGAGACGTTAGAAACTGACCAAAAGGACCAGCCGTAATCCCACGTGTGCGGTCGCCAATCCTCTGGTCCCAGGCTCACTGTAATCTGGAACACCTGCGTGTACATCATGTGGGCCACCATACCCAGGAGCCCTGAGGGAAAACACACACACACACACACAGAGGGAGAGATAGAGAGAGCACAACGGTGAATTCAATTTATTCAAATGATTTCTGTGAAATCACTGATTTCCAGCTATTATTATCCTAGGCCTGCTTGTCTATTACACTGTATTTTGATTACTGACAAGATTAATTCTTCTTCTGAATGTGTTTGAAAGAGAAAGCTTACAAGTAGGCATACACAAATACATGTGAATGGCATTTGTTTATCTGTGTGTGTGTGTGTTCTTGTATAAGGACATACTGTACATTTCAAGAGCAATGATGTAAGCCATACAGTGGCTCAGATTTATGATGATAATATGATTAGGTGAATGGTTTGCTGTGAAACCAGTTTGTTGATTTGCTGAGGTATTATTAGTAATAAATCAAACATGTATGTTTCTTGTATGTTCTCCCTTTTCTAATTAACGACCGCAATGTGTGTGTATTTGTGTGTGTGTGCGCGCGCAACTGGGTGACTTTGACTATGTACATTTTTGCAAATCACTTAACCAGTAACTCACTGAGGCCAATATCAGATTAATTGAAGCCATCCAAGCGTGACAGGCTGAAGACTTATCATGTATAGTCTTCAATCCTCCAAAATGATTTCGGAGAAAAGCAGGTTTCACTGACAGGATGATTAAATTGAAACTGGAAAACCTTATTTTCCTGCTGTGCAAATCTATTTTCACCTAGCTTGTATTTATTTAAGCTTTCAGAATGTATTATTAAAATACAGATTTAAATGTGGGGGAGAGAAGTTGACACCCACGGCAAGATTGAATACTCCTGTCTGACCCAGGACCCCCATTGCTGGCAGATAGGTAAGGCTAACCTTCAATTTCTTTATTAATCAATTAACTTGGACACCAAAGGACTTTTCCTCTACTTCTCACGATTACTAACTACTCATAGATGAATAGATATGTAGATCATTTCTTAATTAGGAATGCAATTTTGAAAATGTACCAAACTAATCACCGTGGAACTCTAGCTCAAGAGGCTTATTTGAAGGGCACATCTCAGTAGACCACTGAGGTGCATAAAGCTGTCTCCTCAGGACTGAGGCCCGGCCCGATCTCCTCCTGTGCCACATCAAAGGCCTCCATCCCCAGGTTTCATCAGACCAGTCCAAGTAGCGCTGCCTCCAGCTCTTACCGGGCATTAGGGGCCCGGCGGTGGAGGGGGAGGAGGAGCGCATGGGAGACGGGCTGCCACAGAAACCAAATTATCCCCGTACAGGAGGCAGCAGCTGTTGGGCTGGGGCACAGACTGCAGCGGTTTATACCAGGGGAGGGGGTGGGGGGCACCACTCGGAAAGACAAGGTTGTGTGTGTGGGGGCCGAGGGGGGGGGGGGGCGGGGGGGATGGCACTCATGAGACTGAGCCCTCACAAATAAACGCCCCTGATCAGTGATCAGTAACACTATGATAGTGTGGGACAGTCAGAAGTACTGTCAAGTGGAGCACATTTGAGTGTAAAAGGTAGAACTGAATGCATTCATGCAATGCCAGACATAACAGTTGTTTAACTGATTATTTGGAATACAGATTTATTTTTTAAAATGATTACAAGACTCAGTTATTATCTGTACATCATACATTCTCTTACAGTACCAAATAATAACTTTAATGTCTTCAAAGCACAGAACACCTGAACACTGCAATAAATGTTACCTGTCTGAAATGTGTGATACACTAAACATACATAAACCTATTGGTTTTCATGGATGTCTTCAGAAGCTTCAGAAGTAAACAAGTATGTGACCCCAGCCCCCTGCAATTAGAAGTGCACACTGCACATGTTTTACTTTTCACAGCAGACTGATTTGCTCACATTTAAGTGTCACTGTGAGGGGAAAAACCTGGCTTGGTAAACCCTAACAAATGTCCTCAGACTTGTTTCCGAGAGGGTACAGTGTTAGTGCCAAGCGGTGAGTACCTGAGAGAACCGTAAAGACGGCCGCAAAGGCGTTGAGCTTGAGTCCATCGATCACGTTGCTGGAGTGAAAGAGCTCCAGGCACATTAGGCTGAAGCCAACCACCAGCAGCATGATGTATAGCACTTCAGACACCACCGACAGCCAAAGGACACCTGCAGAACAATCACCATGCAAACACACACACACACACATACACACTTGGGTGAACAGCGCACCAGCGAGCTGTAACTCTCCGTGGCAGGCCTCTTCATATGCTCTGCAAGAGTTAGAAAACAGCAGCTCATCTCCACTTTTCACCATTAAGAACTGGACAGGCGTTTGACAGAGCCAAACCTGGAGCGATAAAGGGATGTTTTCCTATTGTTTTGGGCACGGAGCCTGAGCAGCCTCTCTGAGTACACTGCTGTATGACGAATGTACAGCACAACTCACTGGGAGCGTGACAGCTGAAAGAAAAAGCACTTGAGAAGGAAAGAGGTGCCTAGAGACTGAAGCCACCTACTACAAGTGGGCAGATGAACAGGCCTATAGGAACACACAACACAAACACGAACGTGGGCTTGGTGATCACATGAGAGTCTCTTGTGGTAGCTCATAAATGGATAAAGAGAAAGAAAAAATATTTTTTAAAAGACAATGCAAAGCATCTATAGTTCAGAAAGTCTCCTGAGCATACAGGTGTGTTATGAGTGACAGATGCAGCGGGAGATATTGCTCAGTTTCTCATTTGAGAGACACACACACACAGGGGCCACCACAGATGTAAAGAAATATGCTGAAGTTACTCATTAGTGTCAGTGATGATACGAGTTGATGATACGAGTAGACAGACACACCTGTACAAATGCACTAAACGCAGGCTCTCTCGCATCAACAACTGTTTTTTTATACACACATTCACTTTGGTGCATTGATAATCTGGGAACAATGCAAGCTGTTGTTTATCTCAAACCGAAAAGGGTTTGATCCTGAAGGACTAGATAACCCAGAAAAAAACGATCCACATGTTTCACAAGAACAGTCGATAAAAGCAAAATATACAAGTCTATTTACAATAACATTAACTTTGATCTACATTCATCAAAGTCTCCTCAAGCCTGTCAGTTTTCCTTCTGTTCGCCACTTTCTGAACCAGTCTTTTGAAACTGTACTACACGGCACATAGCAGTATGCATTAGAATGTGATAAAAGCTGGGAGCTGAGACATGACGATTTCGTGAAAAATGTAGGACGTTTGAAGTGCTCATCTTCATGAGTTCAAGAGCACTGATAAAAAATAAAAACCTCTCCTGTAACAGCCTGCTAAAAAGCATAAACTGATTTCAAGGAGCAGCTGTCTCCTTTGCAGGGACAAAACGTGCTCTCTGACATATCCATGATCTTTTGAATTGTGGTCAATTCTGGCTTGGGAGCTGTCAGTTTGAGATAGAACTGTAGAAGAGATTTTCACCAAAGTGGCTTCTAAAGGAACTCTGTATGAGGTGAGAAATTGCATTGGATTCTCAGTCAATTTCGTTCATTGCTGATATGTGAGAAGATGAACAGGCAACTGTGGGGTGTAATATGACCATTTATTAACCAGCTCTCTTGTCACCTTTGAGTTATTTCTGTGTGTACCAGCAGGTCCCTAATCAGGCCACCCAGAGCAGTTATCGACCAACAGAGAACTGGTTCTAGAACTTGTTGCATTCCGAATTCTTTGAATCTTAGTTAACCAGCCTGTATTTCCACCAATTCCGAATAATTATTTCTTGGTGCCAGGTCCGAACCAACTTTTCAGGATTCTAACTGATTTATTTTTGATTGAAAAGCTCCAAACAGTTCAACATCTGGAGAAGGAACCGGAATGGCGCCGATTCTCTGTTGGGGGAAAAGAAGCACGACCATCGCTCTGAAGGTGTAGAGGGTTACTTGACAGACAATAACAAATGCATAACTTGAACCAAATGAACGCTGGTGGCAGATAGATTAAATATGCTACACGATTTCCAATAAGATTTGCTTGTCTGATTCCTAAATATTAATATTCCACTTGACTGTGGTAATACATTCAGTACGTACAGAAACATTTTAGGGTTTAGCTGTAAGGAGATATTGGTAGGAGGCAAAGTCAGACCTCCTCATTCAATTAAATGAGGATACTTAGGAAAAAAATATTAGTCTGAGCTCTGCAAATGACTGGGAAATTTCAGCACTGAGGATATCAGTTTGGATTAACTACCATATGCAGTGAAAGAGCCCACTGAGTCAGGTATAACAGTATGCAAGAAGTGCATAGTTCAAGCAAGCATTATCATTATTGTAAAGGCATGCAATCCTCCCTTACGTTATATAGAGTGCAATAGCTCAACAAACAGTTATAAGCTACAGTATTGCAATATACATGTCTGTAGTACCATGTAAAACCTCCATATTCCAACTGAGCACATAAAATTACCTAAAAATATATTTGCATGATAACACAAATGATGACAGACAAAAATGACCATGAAAACACAACCATACCTTTGAAGAACAAACACAATTACAAATATACAAATAAAATATACAATATAAACAAATATATACAAATAAAACACACTGTAAAGGTGAGCTGTCCTAATGATTGCTGGTAACATCTAGATAATAGATCTACTGTGCGGCGTTTGCACATGTAGTCGACATGTCAGATCGCTAAGCTAATGGCCAACATTACTCACCTCTCTCTGAAGCCGGGGCCAGATCGATAAAGCTCCGGCATTTCTCACCTGGGAAGACACAAGGCGACTACAGCATTAGCACGTCTGCGCAATCCAGTACAACACACAATATCACAAATCATAAGTTTCGCCCCAGTGCCAGGGAACATGGTCTTGGAAAAAGTCCAGAAAAAAAAATGTACAGTCAACCGGAACATGATTTCAGTCAGTGTGATAAACCAAAATGTGAGGGCAGTAAATTGAGTTTAAAAGATTAAAAATTAATATGAAGTTAAAACTGGAAAGAGTTCAGCTTAGCTTCAAATGGCACTGAATACTCTGTAATTCTTTCTGGTCCATCTGGTTCACTTTCTGGTCTTTCAAATAAGAAAGTTGTAAAACATGAGGGCTAAAGTACTAAAAACTGTTTTTTAATACAGTATGTAGCCTACTCCTTTTGTTCATAAAAGTTGTTGTTCATAAACTACTGTAAGCATCTTACAACAAGCAGTTTGCAATAATGGCATGTTTTGTGGTTCAGCAGCACTGTGAATTTACTCTGAATTATATGTAATGACATGAAACACGCACACACACACACACACACACACACACGTTTCAGCTGAGTGAGGGTGCACAAAGCAATGACAGTTTAAAACCAACACTATAGGCCTACTGTTCTTTTGGGACAGTGATGTCCAGTGAACGAAGCAAAGGTGACAGCAGCATGTGCTTTGATAATGAAGCTAAAGCAGATGGTGGTCAGTAAACTCCGATGCACCAGAGAAAAATGGCCCTCCTCTTACCAATCATTTGTCACGCTGGAGCTTCTCCTTCCATTTTCCATTCTTAATTACCGGTAATTTCCAAAGGCTAATGTGGGGGGCTCAGCAGTGCCCTCACGAAAAGTTTAGTCCGATTACATAATTGAAAAATCCTTAGAGTAAAAGATGACGGGAGAGGTTCGTGATGGTGGGCAAAAAGGACCCACCATGGAGGATTTTATAAAACGATGTCCAAACAGAGTGAGCCGTAAAGAAAGGCACTTGTTTGTCTCACCATTTAATTAGCTGGCAACAGTTTTTGTTTAGAGAAACTGCCAGTGAAGTGGATGTTTGCTTTCTATTTTTAAACTTGTTCCCATGGAATTGCCTGTTGAACACTCCAATGATTGATTCACCAATAAGAGTATATTGAACAGCTCCTCATCAGTGCCAGGGAGTTTCCAGGTATCGATCATCAAGAGAAGTGAATTAAATGATCATCTTTGTAAAAAGCTATATGGGTACTAGCTTCAGAAGCTCAAAGGGAATAATTCACTGTTTAAGTGCATGGGAATGTTAGAAAATCTCCAGTGTCTCCGTCTTTGGCAGCAGGCCCTGCTTTGATCAAACTACACTAGCGAGAGACTGCCACAGATCAGTAGGTGCGACAACCCAGATAATTCCTCTGAGGTTTCCACCATAACACAGACTCCTTCCTCCTCTATCCTCTTTTTTGTTTTTCTCTATTTTCTCTATTCTCTCCTTTTTTGTCTTTTTTTGAGTTTCTTCACATCAATACTCCCTCCAGCCCTACAGGAGTTTCACCTCATCAAAAAAGGAATACTATACCACAGCCTGTTTCCCACCGAGGCTGTCTGTTGTCACATTTACAAGTGTTTGCACCCAGTCCGATTTACAGGCCAAATATAGATTGTCTGTGCAACCTTTCCAACAGGCTGGCTGCCATCGCTATATTCTATGAATGGTAATCACAAGTAGTGTAGTTAAAGTTGACTGGAATGCCAAACAATCTTCAGCCCTACAAAGGCCAGTGTTCTTTTGCTCACTGCGCCCCATTAAAGCAAATGTTTCTCTTCAGCAGTGATGTTATGGTGAAATAACATGACAGACGAGAGAGAGAGAGAGAGAGAGAGAGAGAGAGAGAGAGCAAGCCAAGGCGCTGTCAGGAGATATAACATGGAAAGGTACAATTATCCTGTAGCAATTTAGTTCCTTAGGCCCATGCACTTTCTAAATAGTAAAGATTTCAGGCTTCTGATTGAGACCTTGTGTATTTAATCTCTTATCTGGGGTTGTTAGAGGCTAATTGCTGTGCTAATGAATATGAATGGATTTGCGTCTGTTAGCATCACTTTTTTGATCATTTTAAAAGTTGGCGAGGGTGAGAAGGGACTCAGGAACACTAATTGCTCTTCCTGTATGTTGCTTTGCTCTGATCTCAGCTGGATGCCATGTTTTTTTTTCACTCTGTCCTCTCGACAACAACATGATGATGAGTAAATGTGATGTGTTTTCATCACGCAATATATACAAGAACATCCCTCATTAGATGGCCACATGGTATCATCCTACAAGGTGTTGTTCTTAAAGGACTATGCGGAGGAGAAAAACAGCTTGCTAAAAAAAGTAAAGAACCAAAGTTGAAATGATGACATGACGTATGTCTGAGGTGCTTTTTAATGTTATAAATGATCTTTTTAATGACAACCTCACGACAAACCAAATTGCCATGCTCAGAAGGGTTGTGTGCCTCGAATGTAATCTTAACATGATTACACATTCACATCAGAACAAACAGAACTAAAATAAGCTACAGTGGAATTGTTGGTATTTTTAGGATTTAGGATCTTGCCGTACACACGGCGAGCTTAGCCCCACACCATCTGTGGGTACCGTAATATTTAATCAATGGCAGCATTATACAATCCCAAATGTACGCCTCCCGAATGATTCTCGCTTGCAATTCTATATTCGATTTTGATATCAAATATGTCAAACGCTCTCAGATTTGGGCTGGTACTGAAAGAAAACACCATGTGTCAAGAGCTACATCTGTTCCCACAGTGCAGGCCTTGTAAACCTTTAACGGGGCTCTAATATTTTGTTTGATGTATTATGTTGACAATATTTCCCCTTAAACGCTGAACTTCTTTTATGACCTTTTTTTTATAACTGAACATTGCTGGATGTGAAGCTAATGCAGTAACCAGAGTGAGCCCTTTGAGTCTCCACACACCAAGGTGCCATTTCATATTTTTTTCAGGACTGAAAACAAAGCCTACCACATCTCCCAAACTATTAATGTTGCAACAAGCAGCAGAATTACACAACATATATGGTGGAAATTGCTTTGCATAATGGAATAAGTTGGTGGCACATCTGTAAACATCTGCCCTATCCTCCTCCTTATTTTATGTCCTCCAAAATGACCTGCTGTTCTACTACACTCTGGCATTTCGCACATGCCTTGTTCTATTGTTGTTAAGCACTTGCTATTCTTGTTAAGCAATTCATATCACAGTTTTGGATGATGATGGGTGCTTTTTAGATAGAATATGATTGAGTAAATACATTTGATTAGCTGAAGAACACACACACACACACACACACACACCACACACACACACACACACACACACACACACACGCACACACATACTGTACACACACACACACACACACACACATTTTCACACCCACAGGAGCATTTTGGCACCATCAACATTTTGGATGCCCTCTGGCGTTGATTTCTTGTATTGCAACTAAATCAAGTAATAAGGCTCTCCAATTACACACTGAGTATTTTCTGCCCAGTTTGAAAATGATGAACTTCTGCATATTCAGAGCCCTGGCGACTGAACTGGTTCAGCAGACACTAAGCTAATCTGCTATATGAGCATTTAATGAATTCAGAGAAGGCAGTAGGCTACTAACCTCCACCAGGCTCCCATCACATGCTATTGGGATATCACAAGGTTCCAGAGAGTGTTGTGAAAGACATTTTAAATTCAAATGAAACGGGCAAAAAAAAAAAAAAACATCATTGTACCAGCCGTCTTTAATTCACTCGACATTCTTTCTGCGACCATTTCTCTACCACCTATTCTGCCCAGGCCTGAGGATGGCACTGCGTACAGTGAGCAGATTGTCCGTGTAAACATCTTCTACTCTCTCTCATAACAGCACCTTCTCTAGTAAATAGATGACACCTGTCCAGAGCTGCGAGCCAACCCATCCAGTTCCACTGAAACTTGTGTTCAGCCAGCAAGACCACTCCTCCGGCTAGGAGCGCAGACATTAGAATGACTGTGTCATCTGTCATTAACAGATGGTTTTGATGAAATATTTTTTTATTGTTATTATTTGCTTGAGGTGAGATTTGGAGGGTTAGCTTTAGGAAATCAACAACAACAAAAAAGAAAAGGGGGGGGGGGGCACAAGACTCCATGGTTATGACTTGTTAGTGAGTGATGGACAATAATTCGCATGTTGGGATTTTTCCACGTCATTTTGGTTAGTCTACCAATTCCTGTTGACTGCTTTAGACATGAAGACACTACATGTTACCTGCGCTTTAATGGTCTTTAAAATTTCCTTTTTCCAAAATCATCTAACCTTAAGTTACATTTTCCTTAGTTGCTATTTGTCTCTCTGTACATGCACTTCACGCAATGCATTTCTTTAACCTCCTACTCAAAAGACAAAATTAAAATGGATTCTGATTTTGACAGAGTTTGCAGGAGTTTAGGTATCTGTTAAAAACTAAATAAATGGGTATGTAGGCTAATGGATGCGGGTGTCTCACCTGGCCCATGGATGTTTTCCTCGCAGGAGTACCAGATTCCCGTGTGAAAATATCTGAAGAGGAACCTGTCGTCTCCCGTTTCCCAGCTGTAATGCACTTTGCTTTGGTCAGTCTCATTGACCCCGTAGTCGATGCAGTTATGCCGCCTCTCTTTGCTGCAGTTGGGCTTGGGGACCCTCTGAGTGCCCTCGCACCAGTACGTGGTGATAAATGCCGTAGTGGAGAAGAACAGTGCAATAAGATTCAAAGTCACGGACAGCAAGGCACGGCATTTTCGAGTGGTCTTCATTGTCCGCGGTTCGCAAGACTCGCTCCGACGTCTGACACAAGTTCATGAAAGCATGCAGGTAGACGATGCGGCTCACCAAAGAAACACGGTGCAAGTAAGTGACGGAAAAACACCGGAGACGACGAGGCACTCCTATCTTCGCTGAAATTTTAGCGATTGAAGTTAAGCCTCCTGAGACCTGGTGAGAATACCGCTCGCCCGATAACTACACATGGGTCCCTGATCTAATTAAAGTGCGCACGAAGCGCGCTACCCGCGGAAAGGTGTGATTCCAGTCAGTTGTAGTCCATACTCACCGCTACCGTTACGCGCGCGCGCTCTCTTTCTCTCCATTGCTCTCCCCCTCTAGTTGCCTCGCTCCACCACCAGATGCCTGCTTTATTGCCATTACAAATATTCACTGCTATTAGGCTATATCTGATAATCCTATACAATAACAGGAAAACCAATGCAAATATCACAAAGGCAATAACATTGCGAATTTTTAAACACAATTTTAAACCACTGGTCAAAAAGTCAACAGGCGTGTCAATGTTCTACTCAAGTACAATTAACTGCTAAATTAAATTAATTACAAGAAAGTAGCTAAAATCCCCATGGTAGCCCGTTCAGTAAAACCTCACGATCCACTATCGATTAAACCACCGGAGCCCTGACACAAATAACCCGCCCACAATAAGAATTCATCACATCAAATTTTATGGTCCCCAAAGAATCAATACTTCGCTCAGTGTATTAGATGAACGGAGTGTCATAAGAAGACGTGTTTCCCACTCAGATAAGAATGTCTATTATCTTCGCATGAGGATTGATGGGATCTTTTGATTGGCACTGTAAAGGGCTGTCTTGATTGATACGGGGATCCTAAAGCAGTCAAACTGAGAACAATCAAAAAGTGCATTGCTGTTTGGCCAGAGATATATATATATATACACAACATTGTTTGTTAATTAACCATTGATTGCCTGTATAATGAGTAGGCATACAGAGGGTAGGTTATTTCACCTCCAACTACTTGTGTGTCTCTGTGCACTAAGCATGTCCCTCTCTCTCTCTCTCTCTCTCTCTCTCTCTCTCTCTCTCTCTCACACACACACACACACACACACACACACACACCACACACTGCCTTCCTCTCATTCTTTTTTCATTCTCATTTCTCATTTACCATCATAAAATCTATCACTGATTCGCATACAGAGTGTATTCTGTACACCCATCCATAGCTATCTTGCCCATTGCCCTGCGTGCCCATTAGAGAGGACCGATGCTGGACGCTAATGTGCTCTGTGTTATTGGGGGGGGGGGGGGTGCGGGGGAGGCATGGAGTCTTCCCATGCCCTGTCAACATGGGCAGAGATATAAAAGCCTCATCAAAGTGAAAAATGAGTGCGCACTCTCACTTTGGTGCTGATTGAGAGCTTGATGATCTGCATGGGGGGGGATTTGTATGTGCAGCAGGCGTCTAGGGGCAGTGGCGCCCGTGTTTGGGCCCTGGGCGTGGTGCTATCTGTGTGTGCCATGATGGGTGGGGGGTGGGGGAGTCTCTGCATTTGTGTTTATTTGATCTCAAATGAAGCTCTCACTGTTGTTGTTTCAGGGCCATGGTAATTAATTTCCATCTTTTTCTCATGCCGGACCCCCGGCCGACGGCCTCACTTCGTCCCATGCTTGGTGCTCATCCATACATTCAGCCGCATCCAGCATGAGGAAACATGCATGATCTGCTGATGACAGGCGATTAGGATCAATTCAAATGTAGATGCCACTCTCATTTAAGCTCGTTGGGAAATGCATAGGCGGTCTTGTGTAAAAAGGGATTTTTACATTTCTGTCTGGCGCATTCACTCTTCAGCTATGTCCCCTTAAATGTAACCCCAAAACATACAACCCTGACCATCACTTAAGCCAGAGATCACTAAAGGTAGACTCAAGAAATCCACTGAAAATCTACTTACCTTTCCTTTCCCATTTTTTAATGTCATTTTTCATTGAGTCTTCTTGTGTCTCCCATGGCTTTGTTTCTAGTCTAACCATCAGCACACCATTGATTGATCGCTGGGTCAGACTTGTGGGTACATCATTCAGTCGGACAGCAGCGATGTATGTCTTCCATGACAGAAGCATGAAGGAGACTGCCACGGTGACAGCGTCTGACCACCCTCTGGACCACCCTCTGGAAATCTATCAAAGGCAGTGGAGCAAAACCTTGAGATCAAGAAGGACATTCACTCCAAACGCGTCCACCTAGCGCACGTGTGCACACACACACACACACACACACACACACACACACACACACACACACACACACACATACACTCTCACACTCCTACACACACACCGGAAACAAGCGAGATAGACTTGATAAGTCACAAACAAATAGCTGGGGACTTACTTACACCCGGGCAGGTGGCAATGTCACCGTTCTGCCTGTCACTTTGGGTAAGACTGTGCTCCGTCACCTCTCGGTATCTCGCGAGCGCACACATACGGACAAGGCGCCGGAACCATCGAGAGTGGAGCAGCGTGATCTTACAGTAAACCGTCTGACACCGGCAGACGGTTGTGTCTACAGGACTGCAGGATGCGTCAGACATCAATTGCTTTGACCTTCTCCCTCAGTAGACACCTTAATGGTCAGAGGGCCGCAATTTTGGTTAATCAGACCTGATTGTGCTTCGCTTCCCCTCATTAGTATCACTGTGCATCAACTATGCTGATTTTCAATCAGTCACATCATACAGTACAGTTCTTTGTGTAATGCTACTGTATGTAATTAAACAACGGAAAAGGCCATGCAAAGCACGTGCACAAACGCAGGCGTGCTCAGCACTCTCGAAAGATTGGAACACATTGATACAGAATGAAATGCAGTTTACTGTGCAACTAATCTAAGAATCGGCTCTTTTGGACAGATGTAATTTTGGGGGCAGAATTCTCATTGGCGGTGCAAAAAAGCAAGGTTAGTGGAAACCGTATGCTATCTTGAGAAGCTAATGATATTTATGCAAATGGATATTTGATGGATTTGTGCCAACAGGAGGTGATAACCACAGCTATGTGCAGCCTGAAGGCTCAGAGGATGCCTCTCCTGGGGCCAACACTTCGGTGATAACACAATACATTTCAGGTTGCCGTATCAGCCGTTGATAGACTAGGGAAAACGCTCCATTGGGGGAATATACATAATGCTGAAATAATGTTTTTATATCATAGATAATAGAGGAAATAAACAACATGAGAAAGTCATGGTCCTGATTTTGAAGATGAATCAGATTGAGTTGACTTGTATATTACAGGGTTTATTTGCGTGAAAATCAGCGGTACTTCAGAGGCACTGTAAAACAGGTGTCATTTTGACAATGCCAATGATGTAGGTACAGAGATGCAACGTCAGGCACTTCAGAGCAAACGTTGCAAACACTTTAAAACTGATTGAAGCATCTGTTACGTGGACATACAGATAAACCCTCTTGATAGATTTTCCATTAGTTGCCCAGTTCTTCTTCTGTTACAGTAATTGTTGTTTGTTTGTTTTCTTTTGTCTTGTTCCATAGCATGTACCAGCATTGTCTTGTTCAGCAAAAAAGACAGTCTTCAGTCACTGAAGTTACAGTTTTTTTCAACTGCTTACACACTAAATTTT
>NW_027468774.1:38758837-38768837 GCF_046254945.1 Alosa pseudoharengus
CCAACGCAAACCAGATTTGGGGTTCTATAGCCTAGCTAATTCTGGTACATAACGTTGAAAACAGATAAATGTGTTTATTTGAAGCACACATACAAATACTGTAGGCTAGGTCAATTTCAAGTGCCCACTTACGTGACTAGCCTACTTCAAGTATTAGCCTATGCACAATAGATTTCTTCTTCTTTAGCCTACATAATGCATAGGCTATATTTTGTAAACAAGAAGCAGCTGTGACAGGCAACGGCCGCATATATTCTGCGTCATGTCTCAGCATCTTGTGAACTCTACAAGCCCCCACCCCTCACTCGACAACCACACGGAGATTCTGTTGTGCGTGTATGTCGTTCACACATACGTCCGTATAAGGTCAGTATTAGGTCCGCAGGTTAGCATCATATCTGAATCATCCGAAGGGTAGGACCTCCGTTTGACAAACCTCCTCATATACTCCGGAGGTTATATCTGAAAGCGCTTTCTCTCTCTTTCTAAGCGCTTTCAGATATACGTGTAAGACCGGAGGTTCTGCCGATGTTAAACGGTGGGGCCATATATCTGAACGACATAACCGGTCATGTGGAAGTCCGAATTCACCCGGTGTTTATACTACCCCCCCCCCCCCCCCCCCTATTATTTCCTCCGGACATTATGTAAATGTGCTGTGTCTGAATGAAGCGTAGAACATGCGGTTAAGATCACACCTAGTGAGAGGGCGTGTTGGGGACGTTTCTTTCGTGCGTCCATGTGGTTAGATCTGACTTAAATGCCAGTGTTATGATGGAGTGGCATAATGCTGTCCAGAAAATCTCCGACCTGGAAAGATGCAGACATCACGGAGCTACTGTCCATGAGGGCATACAACATTTTGATAGAACACATGAAGGGAACGGCAAGAGCAAGAGACGTTGTAGCCTACAACTGCATGGCAAGGCCAAACGAATTCAAAAGACTGAATCACCATAAGCAGAAGGCGCTGAAAAGGCAGTAGCCTACAGCGACATCATTGACGACAATAACAGGAGTATTTAATAAATTGTTAGCCAACACGGTTTTCTGTTCATTGATACCTCGCTGAGCTCGCTGATATTTGTTGAGCATATATGCCTAGAGAAAATGAAAACGAAGAAAAGCCAACTTTGTTACAAGCTCCTTACGTAAAAGCAGACACATGGGGAGAGGATGCTTTTGGAAAAAATAAACCATGAAAAAACGACTTCACTGTTATGTTAGTATTTTGTTTATTGCTTAAAAACGTTGTATGATGGCCTTGCAGTCTTGAGTTAGCCTACTGAATTGGCTGGTAGCCTACCATAAAGTTTGTGCATGCTCTCTCTCCAACGCAAACCAGATGTGGGGTTCTATAGCCAAGTAATTCTGGTACATAACGTTGAAAACAGATAAATGTGTTTATTCGAAGCACACATACAAATACTGTTTGCTTACTTGACTAGCCTACTTCAAGTATTAGCCTACGCACAATAGATTTGTCTTCTTTAGCCTACATAATGCATAGGCTACACGTTGTAAACAAAAAGCAGCTGTGACAGGCAGCGGCCGCATATATTCTGCGTCATATCTCGCATCTTGTGAACTCTACAAGCCCCCACCCCTCACTCGACAACCACACGGAGATTCTGTAATGTGCGTGTATGTCGTTCACACATACGTCCGTATAAGGTCAGTATTAGGTCCGCAGGTTAGCATCATATCTGAATCATCCGAAGGGTAGGACCTCCGTTTGACAAACCTCCGCATGTACTCCGGAGATTATATCTGAAAGCGCTTTCTCTCTCTCTCTGTCTCTCTCACACACACACTCCAAATAAACAAACACTCACACACACACACACACACACACACACACACACATACACAAACTCATATACACAAACAAACAAACAAACACACACACACACTCTCTCTCTCTCTCTTTCTTTCTCGCTTTCTCTGTGTCTCTCAGACACACAGACTCACTCTCACACTCTCACACACACTCTCTCTCACACACTCACACTCATCATACTCATACACACACACACACACTCTCTCTCTCTCACACACACACAAACACTCACTCACTCACACTCATCATCCTCATACTCTCTCTCTCTCTCTCTCTCTGTCTCTCTCTCTCTCACACACACACACACACACACAGAAACACACACACACATACACATACACATACACACACAAACCAACTCACCCAAACCTGATACGTGCCACTCCCTCATCAGACGTGACATAATGGGAAGGCCAGCCTGGGGACTCATTTTCATTTTTGAAATAAGGGGAAGCGGCGCAGACCAAACAAACACTCGTCTGGGGCATCAGTCAGTGAGGCGGCGGCGGCAGTGTGGGATAGTGGTCCCGCGTGAGAGGTGCAGTAAATCTGACTCTCCTCTCCTCTCCTCTCCTCTCCAGTCCTCGAAACAGGGCTATTACAATACAGGGCCGGGCCCCGTCTGATTGATGCAGGCAGTTGAAGTTTGCTGCTGCCGCCGTCTCTCGTCTCTCTCTCCGTCTTTAAGTTAGAGGAGTGGGCGAGCTGATCGATTGTGGATGCAAGACTGAGTGACACTTCATAGCTTCCGTCTATCTGTCCTTTTTCTCTCTCTCTCTGTCTCTCTCTTTCTGTCTCTCTGTTCTTCTCTTTCTCTATCCCACTATCTCAGTCCACAGCTCCTTCCATCTTCATTTCAGTAAATGGGTTCTTTTTGGCCATATAGATTCACAGTGGTACCCCATAGGCTCCAAGTCTACCATTGAAGGACATGTTCACGTGGTGCAAGTATTGCAAGATGAATTATAATTAGACCGCATTACTTTGATGTTATGCAGTGGTCTCCTTCGATCTCCATTTTCTTTATCTTTGAATTGTTGGAACATTTCGAAGGCGGTTATTAGTATGCTACTCCAACCTCTAAGCTTCACTCCTAAAAAAGCTTTTATTTGGTGAAACTTCTTTGACCAATGTTTTCAAGTGTATCTCTCCATTTATTCCAGTATTTGACTTTGTAAAGACTGTAGTTGTGATATCAGACTCAAATCCCTCCCAGGAATACCATATTGAATTTTAGCTCTCTTTTTCTCCCAACAGCTCTGTGGTAAGGCTAAAAGAAATTCAGTATGGACTCGCACTTGCTTTGGTAAGACATGTTTTATTCATTTTTTGTCAGCTTTTGGGAGACAGTATTTCTCCTGCCCTCCTGCTGTCTTCCTCCTTCCTTCTGTCTCTCTCTCGCTCTCTCTCTCTCTCTATCTCTCTCTCTTTCTCCCATGTATTTCTGAAGTTCCCCAAGCTCTCACAGCCATTCTGGCTTCTACACTGTAAGTGCATGGATCCCTTTCAAAGCTCCTACTTTTCGTTGTCTTTTCTATTAGGGAGTCGAGGAGACTTTTCTTCTCCTTAGAGGTTGGAATTGGAACTCAAGCACCCTCTTACATGATAAAAGAAAAAAAGAGCTTTGACCAAGATGGCGGCACCGCTTGTCAATTCCAATTACAGTTTGTCTCCCTGCGACCAGGGTTTAGGAAGAGAAATCTTTACAAGCTATCAGATGCTTGTCTCAGCCATTCTACTACCCCCCCCCCCACCACCACCACCACCACTTTTCCCTGCCAGACAACAGCTGGGTGAAGGGAGATTGTAAAGAAACATGATAGATGGTGGCCCAGATGCCCAGACAGCCCAACCCCAGCCACTCCAGACGGGCATCTCTGTCTTACCCAGCTCAGCTGTCCAAACCCAAGAGGTGGTTGGAGGTGTGTGGGGCAGGGACACGCCACAGGACGCTGACAGATCAATATTTAATCTTTAATGTGCCTCAGCGTGTAGAGCTCAAATACGCAAGACTTTTTTGTTTACAATATATTACCGACCCAGAGGCCCAGTGCGCGGCTTTCATGGCCGAAAAACAAAATCAGGCGTTGGGCTCATCTGAGGGTTTTTATCGACTCAAGGGGAAATAGCGCGCAAACATTTTACATGCAGTGAAGAGACCACGCAGCAAAAGACTCACAGACACAAAGCTGGCGCCAGGATGAGGAGAATCAGGCTATTGATTAGTTTTTGTCCCTCTGTTTGTGCTGAAACGTTCTCAACATGTTAATGGAATATGCCTCAATAGAAAACTCTGGAAAAAACAGTCTGCTTTGTCAATGCTGTTCTAACTAGTTCTTGTCAAAGTCCTGGCATAGGGCAATTAATAAAAGTGACAAAGAAGTTGAAAGCCCATACTTATTTGTATGGAGGTTGTTGTTTTAGGTTTCTTTAAGTTTCTTTAGGCATGTTCTGCCACATATTATCAATATGGACAAATGTCAGTCAAGTCACTCATCATGGTTATCTTTATACTAAACAGATAACTTGTCATCGATATCTATACCATCTATACAAGGTGATACGTTTATGCATTTGTCAATCATACATTTTTATTCTTTTAGAGAAATAATGAAGGGATGCCCCGTCCTTATTCTTGACAAATAATGTAGAACAGAAGCTGAAAAAGAGCCCATGCAGCTTGTGCTGCTTATACAGTTTTTCTCGATCGTTTTGATACCTGTGTCAACTCTGACATCACGTTCTCAAAATAGTTAACACCCGTGTCTGAACAAAAGCACTCTGGACAAAATGACACATTTTGCTTGCAAAAGACTGTTACTCTCTCAAAACACTTAAAACATGCAGCAAAAGAAAATCTTGCCTTCAAACACTACAACTTGTTGCCAATTCAAAAACACTCTTTAATCAATCATTACACACTGGACAACAAAATGCATAATCTAGTTCTCAAAATGAGCATTTTTGCTATGTCTGTTCCATTACTTTCTCATTTTTCTGGTATCAGAAAAAAACTGTGAAAAGACAAAATGTACTGAATAAAAAATAATTTATTCATTCCTCCCAAAATGTAACAGTCATTGACATGTAATACATACAGCAAACAGCTAGCAAGATACTGTAAATTTCATTGAACTACAACTTTCATCGAAATAGACCTACAGTAAACACCTTTTGTACTGTTTTCCCCACCAAATAGGCAATACAGTAGGCCTACTTTGTCTAAATGTGCATTAGATCCATACTTGCAAATAGCAACACAGAACAGACATCTCTTATGTATAATGAATAATTGCTGATTGAAGAATTGTGCAAAGGGGTTTCACACAGGTGTATCAGAGATTCTATAGATAGATAGATAGATAGATACTTTATTGATCCCCAGGGGAAATTCAAGAAAGATTCAAGACTTATGCAAGGAATCTATACCACCTGTGAAAATATGTTTTCCTTTTGTTTAGCATGGGAAAACCAATAGAGTTTGGGGCTTTTGAATGACACCTGTGTTAACTGTTTTGCAAAAGGGTGTGAGAAATGTGTGAACCCAATGAAAATGTGTGAACACATTCGCAAGAGATGACTTCTGCTGTGCAACGAAAGTAGTCATGAAGACCAAGTGGGTTCTAGTTTACCTAAGCAGGTAAAAGCAATCGAGAAAAACTGTAAATGCCAAGGGAGCATCCACAGACACACCCAGGATGTGTTTATTTACCTGATGATTCAAGGTTAGCAGTCATAACTCAGCTTTTACCCTTCCCAGCATGCCCAGTGTCTCACATTGTGCTTTTAACAAAGCTGACAGCAAAGTAATTAGGACAAAACACTTGAGGCACTCTATCAAGCATCAGAATCCCCCCCCCCCCACACACACACACACACCACCACCACCCTTCCATCCACAGTCACCGCGACAACAGGCCTGGTGCTGCAGGATAACTCCAGTCTGCCGGGCCACTGATAGAGATGGCTTCCATGTAAGCCAGGTGTCGTCCCCACGCCGTCTCCAGACCTTGAAAAGAGCCCACATCAGTTCTCATATGTGGGCCTCAGAGGGCCAGATTGCTCACGATAATATCCCTCTCACACTGCATTCATAACTAATTCAAAAAAAGACAACACCATCTGATTGCAGGCGATGGGTCGGCCCATTGGAAATGCGCACAAGCATTGTTGATTTCCCTTGGCTGGTTATATTTTTAGAATAGATTGGTATCTGGTGCTGGAGTTATGATCTTTCTTTATGATTTAAATTAATGGTTTATTAATACAGCGAGAACAGACCCTGCTTTGAATGGAGAGTATTATTCACATACGCCATGGAATATGGGACCAAAGCTCTGTTGGAAAAAGACACAGCCCAAGTACTAGATCACCGGATAAAAATCAAATGCATGTCTGCACGACATTCATTCGAGAAGGCAGGCCTGTTGGCATAATGGTTTCCCTGATTATACTGTAATGACACTGCAATGATTTTAAATGGAATCAAATGTACTTTTAATCAACTGCTTATGCTGATGGATTGCTGTCGAGAAAATGCCTAAAAATCTAATAGTTTATGCAGATTTCTAACAGAGGATAGAATTCACATTTAGTGTAAAAATACATGTATTCATCACACATATATTACATGATGGACTGACTCCTGTGATGGTCCATGTTGTAATAAAACCCACAATGTGGGTTAATCCACAATGACTATGCAAATTCAAAGTGAAAAAATGTAAATAAAAATCCATTATAATGCAAAGGCACTTCTCAGTAGAACAAGGAAACACTCAGCCAGAAAATGGTAGGTAATACCATATTATTTATTCACACATGAATAAATAATCCACACAGTAATGTTTTGCAAAACTACATTCCCACTGAAAGTGGTCAGATTCGTTTATTTATTATTCATTTATTTATGTATTTATTGAGGGAGGTCAGAGGCAAAATTGATACAATTGTTTCAAATGATGAAAGGCCTCCAATCTCTGAAAGATGTATTTCTGTTTCTTTGATGTGGACTTTTAGACCGAAAAAAGAACTCATCTAAACTGGCTTACTTACCAAGCCAGTGATGCATTTAAAATAAATATGTATCCCAACTCGCACACACACACACACACACACACACACAAACACACACACACAAACACACACACACACACAAGGCTGCAAATTCAGGCAGATGGAGTCTTAGTCTGAAGACTGATGCTTTGCCACAAATCAATTGATGAATTACAGTTTTTCTTGAGAGGAATGAATAAATATTTTTTTTATTCAGTACATTTTGTCTTTTCACAGTTTTTTTCGGATACCAGAAAAATAAGAAAGTAATGGAACAGACATTGCAAAAATGCTCATTTTGAGAACTAGATTTTGCATTTTGTTGTCTAGTGTGTAATGATTGATTAAAGAGTGTTTTTGAATTGGCAACAAGTTGTAGTGTTTGAAGGCAAGATTTGCTTTTGCTGCATGTTTTAAGAGTTTTGAGAGAGTAACAGCCTTTTGCAAGCAAAATGTGTCATTTTGTCCAGAGTGCTTTTGTTCAGACATGGGTGATTTCAGAGTTGACACAGGTATCAAAACGATCGAGAAAAACTGTAATGGGATGAATTATGGCACCACATGAGACCATGCTGAAATTGAGGAAAGGACTGCAAAACTCTTGCCAAGTTCAGGTGGCACAGATCTGAGATCTGAGACAGATCTGAGAGTTCAATAAATTCTGCAGTAGAGTACTACACAATCACCACCAAGCACGTCATGACCCTGGCAAGAGACTTTGTCACACACGTTCTGCTCATTTCTTTCAGCCAATTTAGAATGTGAACTTGTGAATGATCCATTAAGAACATCTTGTCATTTACAAATAAAAACAGCCGCTTTGTGATTTGTAGCACATAGCCTCATCTCCAGGCAACTCAGGGATTTTTTTATTTATTTTTTTGCTGCTGCTGCAATAAAAATCACAGAAAATTACTGGCCTCTCATATTTAGATGGACTCCCATAGCCTCAGGGGCAAATTAATCAAATAATGAGATGGACAGGCTCAGAAAATGACCCTGACTTCATCTTTCTCTGGTGGATGACAGTATGGAAGAACCAAATTGGCTGCCAATCCAATTATTAAACTCTCGACCTGAATTTACTTTGGCGGCCCCAGAGCATATCTTTGAGACAGAATGGCTGTTCATGTGCAGTCTGAACCAAAGATTCTAGAGGGCTAGATCTTTGGTCTGAACTGACATCTTACGCTGCTGGGTCGACTCCCGTTTGGTTGTGGAGTTTCACCACAGCCCAGAATAGGACAGAATGGGGACAGCTATTGTTCACTGAAACAGGATCTAAAGCCATTGTCATGTTCTCATTGATAAAAATAAAAATTCAGCTCTGCTTCACTTTGCACTTTAAAGGAACATGCCAACTTTTGGGCAAATGAGCTCCTTTGCCGTCTTCCCCAGAGTTAGATAAGAGCATATATACCCTTCTCCTCTGTGTGTGTGGAATAACTCATTCTGGCACCCCCACTGTTAGCCTAGCTTAACATAATTCGTTGAGGCGCTTGGAACCAACTAGCCTATAGCTCCCATTAAAGACAAAAAACTCTTTTTTTCTTATTTACATGTGACTTGTGTAGTTACAATGTGTACAAATATAAAATGAGACACAGTGATTTTCTAAGCAGGTACATACTTAGAAGTATCACTACCTGGGCGCAGTGCTTTGCACGCAGCGCCTGAAAAGCCCTGCTTCATTGTATAAGTATATGTATATATACTCTTTTGATCCTGTGAGGGAAATTTGGTATCTGCATTTATCCCAATCCGTGAATTAGTGAAACACACTCAGCACACAGTGAACACACAGTGAGGTGAAGCACACACTAATCCCGGCGCAGTGAGCTGCCTGCAACAACAGCGGCGCTTGGGGAGCAGTGAGGGGTTAGGGCACTTTAGCCGTGCCTACTGGTCAGGGTTCAAACCAGCAACCCTCCGGTTACAAGTCCGAAGCGCTAACCAGTAGGTCACGGATGCCTGTTGGTTGTCTGAAATAGTTGGTGCTTTGTATTTTACCTTTTCAGTGCATACAATGGACAGACTGTCAGAGGAATATGAGAGGAGAATTTCTCTAAATTTGTTAAAAAGAAATGTAACTGTATTGCAACTGTTTTATCGTAATAACAACAAGAAGCGGAAGTTATCCCATTTCCTATGCAAAAGACTCCACAGTCTCGTTAAGCTGATGATTAAGTGCTGTGCCTGTCCACCCAAACACTTCTGTCTGGAGAGCTGACAGTCTATCTCTGACCCTGAGTTCACGTCAGCATTGTTTGTGTCTAGGCTTCTGACATCTTAGGCTAATCTGCCTCTGAGGGTCGTACACGAACCTCCAGAGACAGACTTTAGAGGCAAAACAGAATATTGTTCCCTTAGTTGTAATCCTTTGGGTTTTGATATGATTCAAATTTCCTCTTTTGTGTGTGTGTGTGTGTGTGTGTGTGTGTGTGTGTGTGTGTGTGTGTGTGTGTGTGTGTGTGTGTGTGTGTGTGTGTGAGAGACATGCTTTAGTTTCCCATTTGGAGAGCATGCAAAACAAGGATGGGGGAGAAAAAAAAACTCTAATCCCCTCCGTTCAATAAAGTGACTGTTTCTAGCAACACGCTTCTCGCTCATATACTTAAGGGATTTGATCCTCCAGGGGTTTACCACAGTGTTCGGGGCATACAGCCTGCCTTCAGCCCGTCTTTCCGTGTTTAATCTCATGCACATGTTAGTCACAGCCCTTACTGAACTGGCTCAATTTAAAGTCTTTGCTTTTGACTCCTCTCCTGAATCAGGGTCTTTTTTAGAGTGTTTGAGTATTGTTGATACCCATCAAACAAAAACTGCCTGGAAACTATGAGAAACATGCTCATGATTACAAATCTCTCTTAATGAAGAGGAATATATGAAAAGTTTGAGTTATTCAAGGCATCATGCTGGGAGTCTTCATGAATCAAACAAACAAGCAGATCTTTAGAAAATGACAAAGCAAGTAATTTTGGAAGCATGACAATGAAGTTAAATCACTGTGGTATTTCATAACACCAATAAGTTGTTTGCCAGTTAAGACTTTGGAAATTGGTGTTCTCTGCCTGTTGCTTTGCGTAATTGCTTTTACACCGCTGT
>NW_027468774.1:38773837-38883837 GCF_046254945.1 Alosa pseudoharengus
TGTTGGTGTTCGCGACTGGGTTATGAATAAGAGTCTGGGAGGGCAGCGCTCCTGTGGCTCCAGGCGTCTGTTTCGCAGCGAGGGTGTTGCCCAAACAGACAGGTGTCGTTGATGGATCTGTGTCCTTCATTTGGGTCAGGATCAGGAGGCTCCAGGCTCCAGTGCATCTGCTCTCCTCCCACTCCCTCTTCCTCTCTCTTTCATATTTGTCTCTCTTGACGTCTCTCCCCCTCTCTCTCTCTTCCTCTCTCTCATTTTTTCTCTCTCTCTACCCCCCCCCCCCGCCCCTTCTACCTTTCTTTCTCTCTCACCCCCCTTCCTCCCTCCCCACCTGCATGCACCTATTTACAGCAAGCCCCATTGGCCCCCTGTAGGGATTTACCCTCAACCTGTTGATGAAGTGTTGAACAGTGCAGGGAACAGAGCAAGGATGCGAGGAGTGGAGAAAGGGCAGAGAGACAAAGAATGAGTCAGAGGACAAAATGTTGATTCTGTTTTTATATTTTCCCTCTCTCTTTTTCCCTCTTTGAAAATCCAAAAGAATGTCTGTGGAATTATTGTCACATGCCTATTTCATCGCTGCTGCTTGTTGCAAAACCCATGCATCATCTATCATGGGTTTAGTGAGTGTCACATGCCCTTTTTCCCCCTCCCACTATATCAATATAAATGTGCGAAGTAAACAAAAAAGATACTTTGGCATTTATCTTTTCAACAGCAATCTCGAGCAGCCCCCAGACAACACGAGCCGCGGCACATTATTCCACAAATATTTATGAGATGCACCTTGCAGGATTTGAACGGAGGCTGCCGAAGCTCTCAGGTGCCAATTTGAAGGGCTTCCATGCTGCTGTCTCTCCATCAGCTCAGTATGTTAATCAGCGCTGCTGCCGCCGCCGACGCCGCGCTCCAGAGCCCACCCTTCATTTGTTGTTGCCATGGGGAGTTATTAGTCCTGGTGTTTGACACGGGATTAGGCGGGAGCACTTCCCCGGGCTTCCTGACTGCCTGCTCGCTCGCCCGCCAGCTGCACGCAACCTTCCCAGGCTCTTTCCACGCGGCTGATTTCTGATTCTGGAGTCCCAGTGGCGGTGGTGGTGGTGGGGGGAGGGTAGCGAGGGGGGGGGAGGGTAGGGGGGGGGGGGGGGCGCAAGGAGAAGAAAAGGAAGAAAATTTTGATTCCACAACTCGCTGGCCCTGGCTGCGCTGAGTACTGCGGAGGAACCCCTGTGCCACTGTCACGCTAAATACCCCTTCTGTCAGCTATCCCTGCCACCACAACCCCCCCACCCCCCACCCCCACCTCCTGCCACCCCACTGGCCCCCGCATGCCAACTGGACCAGGTCCTGTGCACTGACACATAAAAAAAGGGAAAAAACGTCCCAGAAAGAAGCTAC
This sequence comes from Alosa pseudoharengus, assembly GCF_046254945.1. Taxonomy (NCBI): domain Eukaryota; kingdom Metazoa; phylum Chordata; class Actinopteri; order Clupeiformes; family Clupeidae; genus Alosa; species Alosa pseudoharengus. The sequence continues at coordinate 38,775,236 of NW_027468774.1, forward strand.
CAGATATAAAGGCTGCCCCCATAAAGAGCTCAGAGAATTGTGAGACAAAAGTCGAAACAAACGAAAGAAAAAACTGCCAACATGAAAACCAACAAGGCTCATATTTAAGCTCCTAAGTTATAACTCATGTTCTGGTGGTCCATTGCAAGGCCACAAAGAACATAAAAGTAACAGCATAAAAGTAACAGCGTACAATACTGACTGATGATCTCTTTACATGTCTGATATAGAAAAATAACTCTTGATAAGATTGCTTGACAAGGAGGCTCATTGGAGGTAAGGGTGAAGCAAAAAAACCTGAAATAGGAAAGAGAGGGAATCTGTGATGAGAGGAGGAATAGACATCCGACACCAGACACACAGATCCCCCTGTGCCTGGGTGCCCCATGAGCCAAAAGATCTATTACTGATGCTGCTCAGCTGACACCTCAATCTCGATGAGGCTCTGAAGTTTCGGAGGGTTTTTCGGCCGATCTGGAGCTTGCCCAAAGTCCTGCCAGAAGTTTAATGAAACATCTACAATCAAGTAAATTAGCCTCAGCCCCAATTTCACTGCCAGAGTCGGTTGGACATTAATTAACAGAGTCGGAGGGGCCAGAGAGGGGAGGACGGAGTTTTAGAGCTGTTCTTAAAAAGGGGCAATCTTTAAACAGGCAATTTGAAACTGAATTCCTCGAGAAATTTTTTAGAAATAAAATAATCAGCTCAGTTTCCTCATGCATTATGGATGCTCTCGTGCCAGACAGCGGCATTTGGCTGCCATTCGACGCATGGTGATGAGAGGTTAATTGAAGAATCTGACATTTATTTTTTTCAGGAGGGTTGTACGCAGAATGAAAAATGTGCCACTATTATTGATCAACGTCAAGGTAGCTCTCACTAATTGTGTCACAGGCCAGCCACCTTGGTTGCCAATGTGGACAGAGCTGATTAACCTTTTTTTCCTTTTCTTCTTCAAACAAAAAATCAGCTTTAATGCCAGGTAATGACTACTTCTCTGAAAGTCTGTCATCTGATCTGATTTCATACCGAGTAGGGCAGGAGTCTCTCACAAAGGCAGTTCCAGTGGAGAGCAAACCCAATTATATGGGCCTCTCTCTGTGACAGACGTCACAGATGTCAAGGCACTGGGTCAAAAAAAACCCATCACAATCAAAAATGTATGCAAAGCCCCTTTCAGCTACAGCTGAATTCACAAAGAGATGGCAAGGCCAAGACACAGTGCTTATAGACTGCATAACCACTGCAAGGCAACTTTTTGAATGATAAGATGGGAAAAAAAACCTTGAAAAAATTCCAGTAACAATGTCAATGCGAGAGACCCATATAAAAACGACAGAATATTTGTCATCCTGTGAATCAATCGCTTCAAAAATGTCTTTGTTCACTTCACTGCTGTTGAGAAATGGGAGCAAGGAAAACACCTACACTTGTAAAGAGTGAAAGTATTTCCGGGATTCTCCATCAGGCTGGGCCACTTGCCACCAAACTCATTTCACGTGTGGCTACAACAGTAAATGAAATAGGCCTCCCTTTGCACCCCCCAATGTGCCACTTCATTTAATTTAATAGCGCCATTCAACAAGCTTGACGGAGTCTGAACACCCAGCTGCAGTCTACAGTATATCTCCTGCTCGAGTCTTTCGTGTCTGACCCACGTCAGTCAAGAGCCCGCTGATTTTTACCCACCGCCGAGCGCAACTACCTTGGCTCTCTAGACTGGATAGGCACCATGAATCCAACCAGAGCCCGGTCACAGAGGGAAAGGAGAGTTGATCATGCCCGAGACTGCAGGAGAAGAAGTGAAAGAGAGATGGAGAGAGAGGGGGGGGGGTTGCAGGTGAGCTGATTAGATTGTTCATGGCACAGTGGGTTTTCATCTGGCTGGAGGTGTAGTGGCGCATTGGAGAGAAATGACACCGAGATGCATCTCTGTGCACAGTGGAGATCAGGTCGCTTGACAAGCCTGGTGAGCAAAGACAGCTGAGAGAATTACAAGAAAGAAAGAGAGCAAGAGAGAGGGTATTACAGAAGAGAAAACATACTGAGAAAAGGTGAAGGCGAAACAAAAAAAGAGAGGAAAGAAGAACTACCAGAACAGAAAGTGAAGAGAGAGAGGTAGAGAGAAGAGAGAGAGAGAGAGACTGTAGCTTGCCATAGGGAATTAATACCTGCTCCCCTGCTCCAGTCATCTGCCCACCCATGTGTTGCACTGGGAGTTCACAGGGCATCTTTCACAGTGGTTGGATCATATTGCCCATGCAGTCATGAGAGAGAGAGGGGAACTATGTACAATATACGTCAAACTCAAACTCACTGGGAAGTGTTCAGCCTAATTATAGAGAATCATTTCTGCTGCTGTCTGTATGGTGACTAAGGCATCCTGCAACCCCCCTTCCACCACCACCAACACCAACACCACCACCAACTCTCCCCAACACCACTGACTCTGACTCGCTGAATGCCTGTAATGAAAGCCTGATTAATGGAATATTCCTGTATCTCACTTGTCTACTTCATCTTTTCCTCCACTTTAGCAATCAGTTCAGTTGAGCCCACTTTGAGGTCATTTAATGGCTTTTTAATCACAGACTGTGATTAAGTGCTTCCATCCCATATGGGAATTTCCATGGACATCTAGCTCTGATTCTAACCGTTTTCCCTTGCTGACACCGCCATCCGTATACACCTTTCGTCTCTTCCAGACAAATCATATGGGACTGGGCAGGGAGTACGACCAAAACGTCTTAAGCCCAATTCACACCAAAGATTCACGACGAGATGAGCTGCAACTTGCTTCAACGTTCTAAAACCTTGCAACTGCGACTAGACATGGTGAATGCTTTGCGACGGCTTGCAACAGCTGGCAACGATGTGCAACATTTAATTCACACCGCTGCAACTCCTTTCTGCAGCGGTTTCGTCTCATCGCGAATCTTTGGTGTGAATTGGGCTTTAGGAGCAAAGGATGTAAGGCCGCAGTTTGATCTGATGACAGAGCCAATTGGGTCTGTGATCAAATAGAAGTGAAATGAATGAGGCGTGCGGTTCCATTTCATTTGACTACAGAACCCTGCTCCGTCGTCTATAATGTGCAAAGGACCAGAACCTCTCATTTAAAACAACTAGAAAATCACTTGCTGTGCATAGACTGAGAACACAATAAAATAATCCAAATAGGTTTGTTTTGGAGTCTTTCATAATTGCTTGCTGATACACAGCTTCATAAATTGCTTCAGGAAATCATTTTTATTGTGATAAGCTACTTAATTCAGTAATATCTGACCTTGTTTGTACATTGCAGCTAGGTTGAATTTGAGAGCTTCCGATTTCATCATTTTATTTCATCATTAATGACTCATGCCAGCAGCGAATCTGAGTCATGCCATGCAATGCTCTAACCGATGTTCAGTCATGAATTTCTTATGGGTGCATGAGAAATGTTCATGTGTGTGTGGAGATTAGGGACCTGGGGTACAGTGACTCAGTGGCAGTCCTCACGTCAAATAAATACACATAAGCACGCATGCACAAACACATACACGCACCCTTACACACACACACACACACACACACACACACACACACACACACACAAACACACAAACACAGTACAGTACACCCACATCTATACACACAGACACATTTTCCTTCCTTCTGATTGGCATCTTCTCTCACTGACTTGCCGTCAGCTCACTCTGGCGGCTAAGGCACCTTCTTCTCCCTGTCATGAGGTAACAAAAGCTGAGCGTTCATCTCAGGATTCAGCATGAGGAAGCTCAAGCGGTGACAGCGCTTTGTCATTAGACATTTCTCCAGGTGCCAGGGCCGAGAGCCAAACAGAGCAGACTTCTCTCCCCTGCAACCACAAAAAGCACAAGAAAGTGGAGACTGAAAAGTCAAGAAAACAACGGCACACAAAAGCAGCAGAATGGCATTTTTATGAATGACTCAGCCTTTTACTCAAAAAGAATGCCCTTATGAGATGTGATGAAGGTTTCTGCTTACTGTAACAAGTGCAGAGAAGTTAAAAAGTGAGAGTGTGCACTTGTGAGTGTGAGAGTGTGAGAGTGTGCACTCAGAACCCTCTATTTAGCCATGGTCAGGAAGGTTAGGGGTGGACTGATGAAGCAGACAGAGAGAGAGCTATAGCTCGCCCCTCCCTTCGTGCAACTGAAACTCTCCTGAACGCGCATCTCGCCGGTGATTGGCTGGAACAGTATGTTATGTTTCATGGTCCAGGCTGGACCAGGCTGTTGTTGTTGCCATTTTTGGAGCCTGGGCTGTCCACAGAGACCACATTTTTTACAGTGTATTCAGGGGACAGGCAGCTAGCAGATAGTGAGGTGATGTTTGCTGTATGTGACAAAAAAAATGTTTTAGCTTAGAAACCACGTAACATGGCTTAGATCACCTTTAATCTCATCACAGTTGCCTGGGGAATGCAATTGTGTAATGTTAGTGTGTACGCACTCCTCACTGGTCAGTGGGGTATTTGAAAAATGGTGATGGGTGGACCCGAGCCCTCTTAGTCACTCAGGCAGAGGATGGGAACTGAAAGGTGGTTGGCACCTCCTGAGGATGTCAAGTTTTCTGGCACCCACAACCACGTCCACCCACTGCAGATGAGACTTGGGCCAGAGAGTTGAAATGTAGGGTACGTACTAAGTATAGAGCACTTAGTGAGTGGATAACAGTTGAAATCCCACTGCAGTAGTTTTTGCATGGAATGTGCAATAGAGAGGACATTCTCTCCCCCCCCTCTCTCTTTCTCTCTCTCTCTCACACACACACACACACTCTCTCTGGTTTCTGCTCTAACTCTGACATCTTCACTTAATTAGTAAGAGAAAAGAAAGAAAATCATGTTTGGTGTTCTAAAGATGGAAAAAAAACTTTTTGCATCGTTCTCTGCTTTATTTGAAAACAATGTTTGTTTTAATCAACAACTTGTCCCTTGCCGTTTATCAAACATGTCTTACAGGTATCATGCCAATAGGCATCAAACTTGATGAATAATTGATATCTTACAATACATTTAATTGCTTAGTTTTGATTAAAGCTATGGATGGCACAGTACCATATGCCCAATTATGCAAACCTCCTACCTCCTCAGCCACCTTCTTTCAGAAATTAAATTTGGGCTTTGAGGGAACACAATACTGAGCCAATTAAATCAGCACCAGTCAAATAATGTATTTTGATAAATAATGTATCATTCTCCAATTCTATTAAGAAGTATATTTAGATTGTTTTGTTCAGTCTGCCTGTGGTCTGCCTGTGAGAGCCTCTGCATATTCAATAGTTGACAATAGTTTGTGGTGATTTTGATCATTCTTACACCTGTCATGGACATGACCCAGAGGCACATTACTTTCATTATAATTCTGATAGAACATCCTTTTTTGTTCATGCATGCATTGATAAGTGATAGCTGTGCACAGCAAATTGAATCAAAATAGCCTGTACGGAAAACAACTCGCTCTCTCTCTCTCTCTGTGTGTGTGTGTGTGCGTGTGTGCATTGTGTATGTGTGTGCGTGTGTGTGTGTGTGTGTGTGTGTGTGTGTGTGAGAGAGAGATAGTTCATCTGTGTGTGTGTGTGTGTGTGTGTGTGTGCTCCACTAATATTATTTATTGGGGATTTAAGTGCACTGAAAATCCTCTTCATATCTTGGAGAGTCATGCCCTCTTGCCTTGACTCCGAGAATGCAGAAATACCTCTCATAATGTAATGCCAATCCAGTCTTGTCCTACCCGCCAGAGTCGCTATAATATCTGATCTGACAATTTAGACCATTTAGGGCTTTGGATTTTCCATAAATAAGTAACAGGCCTATAAAAATTCTAATCAAATCTGGAAAAATGACTGGAGCAAGGTCACCACAGTTCATTATGCTGCTGGCTGCTCGCTTCCCTTGGAGAAAAGTCCACATAAGTCTGCTGATTGTGTCTTGTTGGCTCGCAGCGCTGTTGTAAGACCTCCTCCAATATCCTCTCGGATTAAAATCTTAAACTTGAGGGCCTTGTTAAATCTTCAGGCAAGCTGTGTGCTTGATTGAGCTACGAGTCAGGAGACACTGCTTGATGTGGTCACCGAGCCTCTCCCTGCGTCACCCACGTCTCATAAACATGGACCAATTCATATGCAGTAAAGGGGGACCGTTACAGTGCAAGTGGGACCCAAAGCATTTCTGTCCTGACTGTGAAACACTAGTTGAATAATGAAAAAAGCTTTTATGATTATGATTCCTTAACCACCAGTGTTCGTTTGTGAAAGAATGGACAGAGCATTATATTTTCCTGATAGACACAGTTCACTTGCTTGTAGCATGCGCTTGTAGCTTGTAGCATGCTCTCCCATGAGTGTCTAACTTCTGAGTAGCTCTATGGAGTTTTGGTCTGAAACTAGCGAGTTTCCAATCTAAAAGGCATGCAGAAGCTTTTTGACATGCTAACTGGTGTTTTTTGGCGATATAGGCAGCAATGTCTCACTGTGAAGGGTTTTCTTGCATTTTTGCCTTGTGTTCTTAGCCTGGAAAATCCAGACCCTGGTAATCTAGAGAGATTAAGGGTCTGGCCATGAACAATGTAATGGCCCAATTTGAGTTGAGTGAATTTGAATTTGAAAATCTCACTGCACGCAATTGGATAACACTAGACCAATGTTTACTCTGAAAGATTCTGGACTTCGACGCAATTGGATAACACTACGATCAATATGTACTGACCTCCAACGTTGCAGTGCTGTCGTCATCAGTTTAGCTCGACTCTGGCCCACCTATATCAGATATGCCGATTTGATTGGTTTCACGGGATGCAAGGGGTAAAAGTAACGTACATCATTGCCAGTGTCTTGCAGAGACAATTCCATTGTGCTCTCACGAGAACTCTGGATTTCCAGGGTAATGTGTTCCAACCCTGAACACAGACCTGCATGGAGATGTATGACTGGTGGGAAAGACACGTTTATATGTTTACCATCAAAATGAATGGTATAACAAATTGCCTGATTAAAAGCTTGCCTTGTAAAGTGGTGAATTGTTGCATAGTAGTGCTTTAAACTCCATTTTAAACAGTACGCAATGGCGAGTTCTAATATTGGAGTAATTCAGCCTATAGGTCGCCTACAAATTGGGGCATCAAAATGGTAATGTAGGCTATTTGCATTCTATCACTTTGTACAATGTTAGAAACTCAACTGTAGGAACTCAGTTTGGCAATATGCTAAGATAACAAAATAAGGAAGCTTATGTGTCAGAGTTAAGCTAAATGTGCAGATGATGCGTCCCCAGAAATCTCTCAGGACTGGGGAATTGGGTTCCCTCCATTGTCATGAAAAATTGGCGAACTGTTCTGATTCGTTAGTTTGCAAAGTAAACTACAGTATGCACTGCTCATCTAAACCAAAATATTTACTGTTTATTCTGTCATGATAGTCATGATATGTTTTCTAACACATAAAAAAACATCTAATTGACATAAGTGACCTAAGTGACCTACATTTTTTTTTGAAGGGGGGCTTTCATTATTTTAGATTTGGTTTACAGTCTGGAAGCTTGAGTCATTTGCAGTACAATCACATTGGATCTCATCCACTAACACACACAACCTGTAGCCTACTATTTTTCCCCACATGAAGCGGATGATGCAAGCACGCAAGGTAACCTGTCTGTTTGAATTGGATTTACATGTTTGTGCAGGGGTGTGTGTGAGTATGTGTGGATGAATTCAAGCTGCCTTCAGAGGTATCTGGGGACACATGGCACCCAAGGGTGTAGTGGTAAAATAAGAGGTGGGTACTATGAATTCTGTAATCATGGTAAGGTGGACTGCGCCATGCGAGATCAGAGTATAAAAAGGCATTCAGAACATGTTTGATGATGGTGGAGGTTATTGTCCAAAGTTTATAACAATACCAGTGGTATTAAATGGTTCTTTGAGTGTTGATGAGTGCATATTGTGAATGTGGATAATAAAGTATGATATTTGAATGTTAAAAGTTGCAATTGGTGAATAAACTCTATTTCTGAAATTTCAGAGGTGGATAAACTGTGTTTACTTGTGTTTAGCCTCCACTACAGCCCTGATGGCGCCAGCTCCCGAGGTCAACCCATGGACCCAGCGCGTCAAATAAACCCTGAGGATTCATCGCCTTACTCTGTTAACTCCTGGTCTATGCTGGCGTCTCTCCAAGCCTCATCTTTCTTGAGTACCAGCTTGGCCATTTTACAGTTGGGAGTTTTCATTACCAACTGTAAATGTGTGTTAAATCAATAACACCCCCCCCCCCCACTCCACAGCTGGTCTGCCTCAGAACAGTGTGAGTGACCACTCACTGGACCTCACAAAATCCAAGGTTAAGGCACTGACGATAGATCAGATTCTTTTTTCTTTCTTTTTTTTTTGTTGGTCTGTAGGGGCAGCGGTAAACAGACATGAAGAAATCACTGCTCTTTGGCTTTGCACAAGAACACCATGGGCAAGTCTCAGAGTTATATAAGGGCTGATAAGAGATTGCTTTTTGATAGAGGTCAATGCAGGCTAACTGAAATTTGTGATGAAGGTTTAACCGGTTGGACCATTCATCCGCACTTCATCCTTGCCCTGGCCGGGTGAGACTTTTGACACCAAGGCCCGGGGACGTCCAGTGGGTATTTCCAGCTTGTCACGGGCAAGCTTTATCACTAAGACAGTGGTTTACTTTCATATCCATGAGCTATGCAGCGATGGCTCACTATAGTGACAGTAAGATTACACTGTCAGTTTCAGAAAACTACAAAAAAATTCCAAAATATCCTGAATGTTCTTGATCAATGACAGAATGCAAGCTGAGGAGAGTATGAGCTCCAGAGGCTCTGCAATGATTATATAGAGACAGTTGGGCTCAGACTTTAATTATCTCCCATCAACATACTCACACGAGGCCCACCTTATCATCAGGACAGTCAGCAGCAGAAAACACCCAATTATCCTTTCTGACTATAGATTATTTTTTTATTATTATTATTATTTCAAAAGAACTATTTATTTGCATGGATTTAAAATGGCAATTGTGTGGCTATAGAGTCATAACATGTTATTATTTACCTTTTCGGTAACACTTTACTTGACGGGTGAGTTCATAACACATTCATAGCAGCTGTCATAAACTGCACATAAAGCATTCATGACTGTTTCATGAGACATGACTCAACATTCATACCAAACCTTTCATGAATGTGGAAGACAGAACGACGACAGCTGGATGATGGATACCATTAATTTAATCTCTCCAGCCTTTGTAAATATTTCATGAATATCTTATGAAGTCTACATCGAATGTCACTTTACTATACAAGTATACATTCAGCTGACCCGTATTTGTGTCACCTGGAACGGTTGGACATTCCCAGTAGCAAAAGATGAGAAATCATGTGCAACAAATACATTTTTATGAAACAAAAATTATTTGCTTGCCCATGTTCTGTCTTTTTGGCACTGGAGTAGGCCTAGCCCATTGACTCAGATGTGACGTGATCATGTAAGAGGTTTGGACTAAAAACGGCAATGCTGCTTTGCGACTTTGGACTTTTATTTTGACAAGCTCTCGTTGTTCTGTCTCCCACATTCATGAAAGGTTTGGTATGAATGTTGAGTCATGTCTCATGAAACAGTCATGAATGCTTTATGTGCAGTTTATGACAGCTGCTATGAATGTGTAATGAACTCACCCGTCAAGTAAAGTGTTACCTTATTTTCCATCTGTATTATTTCAGATCAGTTTGAAATGGGTCTAGCCTACTACAGATTTCATTATGTTCACAGTAGGTCTTTCTGTCTCATGCAAGATTGAGTTTTTCCATACTGACAAATATGCAGAGATTTGGACACAATAATGAGTGTTATAGATACTATAACAGAAAATCGGATACTATACTGAAAATCAACTAAGCTTCATCATCAAAACCAGAAAAAAAACACCTATATGATTATACTGTATGGTCCGAGGCACTGGGGCAACATTTCCACTTGTGAAGTTTCCGTCAGGTCTACCAATGACATTTTAAGTATGATGGGTGTGATACATGTTTAGCTAGGCTTGGCAAGGATTCTACCACTGATGAACAAGTATAAACATGAATAAATCCATTGTATGATAGGGTCCTCTCTTCATTTCCTTAGGGTGCTGTGATTCTGTGTGTCCCCCTGGTGGTTCATCACTGAATTGCAGTCAGAGGATCACAAGCTGCAAAGTCAGTCGCAACATCTCAACTGCTACTGTGAGAGAGAATATACTGTTCACATAAATTCTGTATGATTAAGGCAATCATGTCAATCATTCAAAACAGAATTTCCATTTTTATGATCAAATAAATTTTGTAGAAGTACCATATGGTCAAGTAACTATAAGAACATTAGTTTTCCAGCAGAGTTACCAAATTTGACACTTGGCTAGGTTTTCCTATTCCAGTGAGAACATCTACCTTAGCCAAGGGTGCCAGACTTTAGATGCTGAGGTCTTCTGCCAGGACCGTCAGTGTGTTAAGAGATTGGCCATAGTCCACGGCTGTCATTTGCCTGCCCATCAGGTGTTCCGTCTCTGTGCTGTGGAGCGTGGCTTCCAGACAGTGAAATGAGTGTTCAGAGGTTCTGTCTTCCAGTCCCCGTCTGCTGCTTCGGCTCTTGCCCTGCCCCACCACACAAACACCATATTGCAGCATCTGATCTTGGAGAATCACATTTGCTCATGTCGGAATGAGTCCTAGCACTGTGTTTACTACCTGATTTCAAGTTATCTCACTTTCAAGTCTGTCTCTCTTTCTTTGCATGTGTGTGTGTGTGTGTGTGTGTGTGTGTGTGTGTGTAAAAGAGGGTCTGTGGTGCACAGAGGCCATCCACTGACTCCAAACTAATAGAGCAACAGCTGCTTTAAATGCCCTGTCTGGGAGACAGGCCAAAGTGTTAAAAGTTGTTCTTCTTTTTTAACATGCAGTATGTATATTGATTTTGTATGCCATGGTTGTCTCTAATGGAATATCTAATTTTGTGACATGTTTTACATTACCATAGTCCACCATCTTTGTGAGCGAAGTTTATTTAATGTTCAGACTTCAGCAGGTAAAACTGAATTATGTAAATGTCAGTCAGTTTTCTGCTGTTGGTCCAATATCGCCCCAAATTAGATATTTATACATTTATTTTTCAAAGTTTTTTTGTGCAGGTAGCCTGGCTGACACCAGACTGACTTTCAAAATAATTGATCTGGGGGCCTGTTGTTCCCTTATACAGTTTCCAAGGGGCATGACCAGCAGTGAAATTAAACCTAAATTGGACCATTTAAAAGATTTACCGAATCTTTTGGGAAGTACCACAAGCATATCTTGCGAAGGTTTTTAATACAGTTGTTTACTCAGTTCCAAAGAAGATACAGCTTGTCTGTGTCGTTTACTGCTGCCATCAGCGCAGACATTGTTTGTTTTCAGCAGCACTGCTAACTGTGCTCCTCCCTCATCATATTAAGCCTGTCCCATGCTTATACGAGATTGGAATAGGCTCCTGGGGTTTCTGTGATTTTGGAAATTGCTGTGAATTGGAGGATTGAATGGGTATCACTAGACCCCTTTTACTGGGGCATGTACCCCTAGAACTGCTGTGCCCCAGTAAATAAGTTCAGGTTTTTAACTAGCTCATGTTGCCTCTTTGGCAGCAGATTACTATTATCATTAGACTGGGGGGTATTGGTTTAGTGACAAACAAGTTGAGTAAGTGGTAAACCTCCTAATAGAAGAGCTGTATGGCTTCATTCTCCTAACAAAACAATGCCATAGGGCATACATGGGCCACATCCGGCCCGTGGGCTTTCCCTGACCGGCCCGCGTAAGGTCCTTGAAAGAACAATAGTCAAGAGCCTAGTATAGAGATAATGCACGCAAATTAATATCGTTGCTTTTATTTTGAAAGCGACTGCTATTTGTACGCCCATACATTTGTGCGTGGATGCATACGATGTAAACACCCTCACTGATGTGCTGGTGAATAGAATGTATGCTTCTGCGTCGACACAATGCAGTTGCATTTAAGTCGGCGTAAACCTTTCAAGGTTTTGTGTCTCTTATGTCTGCGTCGCTCACCACCGCAAAGGTTGTCAGAACGAACTCCTGCTGTTTGTTGGCGATACGAAGTGTTAATTTCAAAACGTTACTGGCAGATAGACAGTTTACATTCGGATAACCCCGTCACTGTAACCAAAGTATGTCTGAGTTTATTTGCAAAGCTTATGTTAGTGAACTATGATGCTACCCACAGGGTGCTTGAAGCAGCCGGCTCAACACACAGGGCGAGTTGACCAATCACAGTTTTGTGCATAAAGTTAAAGCAAAAACATAGCCTACATTTTTAAAATAGTTTTCTTTGTGCATGTTGATTAACTAATGACAGCCTACTATTGTCTGCTCCACATTTTCATAGTCTAATTCTGCATAGAGTTAATTTAATGATGGTAATGATTTAATGATGAAATATTGCTGAGTGTTGATGAAATGGTGGCACAGGCCTATGGTTGTGTGACTCCTTCACATTTTCATGGCCTAGCCTAATAGATATTGTAGTACTTTTTTATATCAGTCTTTGAAAACGGAAAGACTCTGTATTTTGGGTCCAGCCCTCCTCAACAGTCCCAGTTTGTCATGTGGCCCCTTGGGGAAATTAGTTGCCCACCCCTGCCATAGGGGTCTTGTTGTAGGAGGTTTACCACTTACTCTGAGTTAACCCAGGTTTATCACTAAACCACATACTTGGAATACCCCCGGACTGTGCCCAAGTAAATAAATCACAGGTTTTAACTAGCTCCTGTTGCCTTTTTGGCAGCAGATTATTATTATCATTAGACTAGACTGTGCCCCAGTAGAGTTTTGGGTCTAATGACATCCTGGGGGATGGTCAGACGGATCTAAACTCAAATTTGTCTGGGTTCACCAAAGTTAGTTCTCTACAAGACAAAAGAAATGGAAACAAACAGCCAGTTTTTAAAAATATGTGCATCAGATTATTGTTTATTTGTTGCTGACACTTCACAGCTATAAACATAAAGCAGCTAATATGAGCCATGAAAGATGAGGCACTATGAGACTCTTACAGAGTCATGCACGTTAATTTGTAAAGCATAGCGATCGCATTGCATTACTTACACAATGCCATTCAAAGAGGTTATGGTTATATCCGGGGGAAGCATTGGTCAGCCATATCATTTTATTGTAAAAGGAAAACTACAAAATAATAATAATTTACATACACTATCACTATGTCCACATGTTATGTTCCTGTTAAAGTGGTTTTACTATCTAGTTAATTCTATCACATTTTCAATACATTACACAATGATAGGCTGTTTCCACTTATCTAAACTGGTCACCAGCCGGTCTGCCAAAGAGGATGTGAACTATGAAAAGCACCATTGATTATAACCTATAAAAAAGGACTTTCCCCTCCTGTTCCCTAACCTCAGCTGCCTAAACCATTTCCCTCATAGACCACAGACCTTCAGATGGTCTCTCTGGTCGGCGCAGTAGGTTGAGTAGTACCTGCTTCCTAGCAACATGCAGAAAAATTACTAATTTTAGAGAAGCAATGAATCAATCATGGCAGTTTCCTTTGAACAGACGCAAAGTGCCAGCACTGTTATGTTGGTGGGGTGGTTCAGGAGGATGGTGCTATCTTCTTCTTGAGGATCCTTCGGCGAGTGGGCCCCGGGGCCGGGTTGGCCACAGCTGGGTCGGCCTGAGGGGCATTGGCCCGAGCGGCACCGCCAAATGCCCTCTCAGCCTTCAGCTCATCAATGAAGGTCTCAATGGGTCCAAACTTCTCGGTCAGATCGCCGAGATGTGCCTTCAAGGCGTTGAACTCTTTGTACAGGTCATCCAAAGCCTCAGACAGTGGCTGAATTCTGAGGGATAGCATGAAACAAGAACAGACAAACTCAGTAGAGAGAAAGAAAGAGAGAAAAATAGTCAGAAAGGAGCACTTATGGTGGAGAGAGAGAGAGAGAGGGAGAACAGTTGTGTTATACATTTGCAGGCCTGACCAGAGGTATTTTGGTTGCTGCTGGTCTGGTGCTCTGAGGCCTACAAGATGACCACCTTCCAAACCATAAGAAGCAAGAACTTTACCCAATATGCCATGCAAAACTCACTCAGCTGCTGTTTTTCATTTTTCTGTAATTAGAGCCTCGAGTATAATTCTATGTGTGTGTGTGTGTGTGTGTGTGTGTGTATATATATATATATATATATATATATATATATACATATATTTGCAAATACTACCTGGCATAGTCAGGCAGCAGAGACTGGTGATCATTCAGCAGAAGACTCTTCATCTCCTTCAGGATATCAAATCTCCAGTTGTCAAGAATCTCAGTGAGGTTGGCCACACCCCGCATATTCACCTTCTCTGCTGCAAACCCAAAGAGGCTGTCTTAATTTCATCTATACAACAAAGGTTATTCTCAAATTACCCTTTTTCACATACTTGATGCAGAGGCAAAATCTGTGGTTTTTCTCATGCTTCTAACAGCATTGACAAAATGTCATTCTGTGTTAGCAAATCAATTTAGTTCCACACTTATAATCGATACAAATCTTCTTAGAAAAATAGAGCACCATCTATCTGAATACCAAAAAAAAAAACCTGACAGCATCTTCTTCTATGTTCAACATGGTAACTCAATATAAATAATGTAGAATTCTCACAGCCATCACGGAAGTTCCATTCATTGTTGCTTGTTGATGTGCTTGTGCTGGTGCTGGTGCGTCTTCTCTGTCCCATGACTGACACCATGACCACAGCCAATAATAACACACTCACTCTGAGGCTCATGGTGGCCAATTTTGTTACCTATTGAATCATAATAACCAGGTAAGACAAAATTGACGACGGCATTTATGTCGTGTGAGTGGTATGCAGTAGCTATAAAGCGTTTTACTTGCGGCAGTGTCTGTCAACAGGAAAAGAATAGTTCATACAAGTTAAAGGAAAGTCCTGCTCTCAGGCAATCTGATGCAATGTGTATACTGTATTTATTTTATTCTATTTTAAGTGTATTTGACATAATAAACATGAAATGTAAATATGCCAGAATTAGCAAAAATGGCTATTTTACATCTGTTGTCCATGGACCGGTGTTAAAAGGTCAGATACACCTAAAAGAAAATACACATCATGGTAAAATTCATGTCAGATTCCAGTGGTACATGACATGCCCTTGCAGTGTGCAAAGTAGATCTGAACCGTATTGCAAGCTCATATCAGTACACTGACGTAATGACATGTGAAAACAAACAAAGGAGTTTATAGCCATACTGTGTTTTTTGTAATTTACGGGGAATAGTACTGACACAGCATTCTATCTTTTTTTTACACAATACTACAGTAGCTTTGGAGAGCTACACAGACTTGGTGCTTGTTTTGCATGAATTGCACTCTGAAAATCAGATAATGCGAAAAAAATGATGGGATGAGAAAACACACTGAAGCACCTTTTATTTCATTTGCTAAAGTGACATTTCAAGTGCAAGTTACATTACAAAACAAAACACAAAACAAAAGAAAACACTTTGATGTTTTAGATAAACATCAAAGTGTTCCAATTGCATTTATTTCTCACTGATTCACTCTACAAAGCTCTGGAAGTTTAAGTGCAAGCTTTTAAATCAAGCCAAGCCAACTGACAATGAAAGTCTCTTACCGCCAATGGAGTATCCAATAATTTGATGAACTGTCTACTGTGCAGAGCACACTCCAGAGCACACCAAATATACAACTCTCTCTCTCTCTCTTTCTCTCTCTTTCAATTCGCCTTTTCTCCACCTCCTCGCTCTCTCCTGATGATGCACAAGGAGCACAGAATTTCTTGTTGGAGCAAGTCAATGTGGTTTGGATTATAGAGCTCTTCCCCTCAGGTCCAATGTGTTCTTAGAGCCGGATTTTCTGCTCTTATTACATTTCACCCATACCCTGAAGTAAAATGCACCATGGACTCCAACTAAAAAATATAAAAATGAAAAGAAAAAAATCCAGAGAAAAAATCTAGAAAAATATTTGTTAGCAGCATAACAAAGGCTATGCAGCATGTGTCACTTAGCATAGGTATGAGAAATTATAGCCTATGCTATGCCACTTTTATAGATAAATATGGGCTTGGCTTTCTTTTTGTTTCAAATTGTTTTCATTTTTCATTGTGCAAATGAAAAATGACCCATAACCCACTGTAGACCTAGGCCAATAGTAAAACACCCCTTGGTCAGAGCAGTGCACCACTGCATCTTTCTACGTTCCTGTCTGGCAGGTCACATACAGTCTACTCTAGGCCTACGCAGGGGTTAAAGTGGGGAGTGGGGGGGGCGCAGTTCCGCCACCTCAGATAAATTAATAATAAATATTCTTTCATACCAACGATATAGCGCGATGATATTGTTAAAATAAATGGTGAGTTATTTTTTTTATAGTACTTCTATATAGCCGATGTCCAAAATTACTATAGCCTAGTATTCCTATAAGATTCCTATATAGGCCTACTTTTTCCTAAAGGGAAATTCAGCAGGGAACCAGCAGCATGTAGAGTTTGACCAACATGACATTAGCAATTGGAAAAAAAAAAAAAACAAGAAAAAAACAGCAGATATTTGTAGCCTACAAAGTTGCATGGATGTAGGCTACTAAAGCATTGTTATTTGTTCCAGATAGGGAGAAACTGCTTTCATGATGTGCACAAGTGATGATTGAGTTGAACAAACAGTTTTGAGAAGTTCCATTCTGATCTGAGAAATGCGCCAAAGCAACTGAGAAAAACAATAAGCCAGGCCATTGCTAGGGCAGGGAAAATATTCCAGTTTGTAAAACTGTATTTTTTACTTGGCTTATGTCACGATGAGAAACTATTTTTAGTTTAGTCAGGCTAACTAGTTCGAGAGCTGTCATTGGTCACAAGAAAATTTCATTGGAAAATGAAAACGTCCATCACTTTTTCAACATCCGTGTCCGGTCGGTCGGGTTGCTAAGGTTACTTAGGCATAGCAGACAACTCACACACCTAACACTGCTAACAGTGCTAGGGAGACACTGCTTTCTTTCTTTCTTCTTTTTGTCTATTTGGAAAGATACATATTTTGTAAACGTGGGATTGTTTCCTGAATAAAATCATGACACTCACAACGATAAAAGACGGAGAGTACACTGCTACAGTCTACAAAATGGTGAGTAGATGCTAACTTTAGGCAGCTAACGTTGACACCAGTGAAATAACGTTAACTTTGTTTAGCTAACGCTGTCTAGATAGCTAGCTAGAAGCTATGTTAGCATCATGTTAGTTAACGGGATCAATCATTTGCTGTGGTGTGTGTTCTGGTTTTAACATCCTGCTTACAGAAGCCGTCTAAAGCTGTAAATGTACCGTTTATTAATCAAGATACTAACTTGTACGCAGCAGCAGTTGTGAGCTCTTGTTCTTGCAGTTAACTAACGATGCAAGCTTGTTACGATAACGTTAACATTAACGTTGCAATGGGTGGACCAGTAAGAGAGTTAACGTAACGGTAGATTAACGTGGTTGATTAGCTAGCTGCTAACGTTAAACATTAACGTAACAAACATCTTTTCACTTCTGAAGATCAAAGATGGGCGTTATGGAGATGCCATCCATATCCTAAGCAACGAACTGCAAAAACAGATGAAGGTAAGTTTGAATGAAGCAAGAATAGTTCTAAGTTAATGTAACCTGCTCTTGTGTCATTTAAAAATATCTTGGTTGACCTTGGTGTTAACATTATTAACGTAACTTCAGCTCTGTTGAAAAATATATATATATATGTATATGTAAATATGTATTACTGTTACTCTTTTATTGGCTTTTCAGTCAAGAGCTGCGCTGTCGCTGCTGGGTTACTGCTACTACCACATTCAGGACTTTACCAATGCTGCAGAGTGCTATGAACAGCTCACTCAGCTACATCCGGATGTGGAGGAGTACAAACTCTACTATGCCCAGTCACTCTATGGGGCATGTGCCTTTTCTGATGCCATGAAAGCTACGTTTCTCCTGGACAATCCAACCAGTCATACCAAAGTATGTTGCCAACCTAAGTAGTAATGGTGGTGTAATTTAATTAAATTAATGAAACTGTAGTGCAATGTCACAAGCAATAGTATGCATTTGTATTGTAGTATCTCTATAACCCCACAAACAATAGTATTCTACTGTCCAGTTTCTCAATTTGACTGTGGTGGTTATTCAAGAGAAGAGTGAAATAATGATTGTTCTTCTTGTTCGGTCAAAACAATTGTGGTTACTAGTATTACCAAAATCCATATTTCTTTTTAGATGATCAAGCTTCAAGCTGCCATCAAATACGGAGAAGAAGAGTATGCTGGAGCCAAGGTATGCCACATGTGTCATAATGGTGTGATGTTGGTCTGCCATATATTTTGTCTAGATGTGTAACTTTTAGGTTGCAGTTTGGTTGCGTGCCGTGGTGTGGTCAAAATTACGTAGGTTTCTGAGAATATGACACAAGCCATTGTCCAATGTTCTGTGTGGACTGTTGTGGAGAAGAAAACCCCAATTTTGTTTTTGGCTGTTTAGACCTTGGTGGAGCAGCTGCCTCAGGATGATCCTGATTATGACGTGGATCTTGGCTGCTTGCTTTTCAAAGAGGGAGAATATGAAGAGGCTTGCAAGAAGTTCATGTCCTCTATGCAAGTGCTAGGCTACCAGCCAGGTGAGCACCATGCCTGAGTTCATTCCAAAATTCAACAGTATATGTGCACAACTATGCAACATTTTTTACTTATGTATTTAAAGCAGTGCAATGCTTGTTTCAGTTTTTAAAAAAATGTCACCCATGCAACATGTTGCATAAAAACTATTTGGCTTAAAGAATTGTACACTGGGAAAAAGACTGGGTGAGGAAATTATCCTCCGTCCATACCTTTCACATGAAAGTGTGGGTTCAGTGTGCCTTTCCACACCAAAACCACAGACTGTGTTTACAAAGAGTGCAGAGGAAGACAGAAGCACCCACACCCTTTCAGAGCTGTGCTTAGACGCAGCTGGTGCCAAGGCAAGCATTTCGCCTGGCCGCAGGGTAGTAATTCCGACCGGAGTTTGTATGGTTTCGGATGTAGACCAGAAACCCCTGTGTTCTCAGACCTTTGCACAGAAATAATATACTCTAGAAATACAGCTGAGCCTGAGTTTGATCCTTTGTTTGGTTTTGTGGTGTGTGTGTGTGTGTGTGTGTGTGTGTGTGTGTGTGTGTGTGTGTGTGTGTGTGTGTTTCAGATCTGTCATACAACATCGCCCTTTGCCACTATAGCTTAAAGCAATACGCATCAGCTCTCAAATACATTGGTGAGATCATAGAACGTGGAATACGAGAACATCCAGGTATGTGTCAACAATCTTTAAGGTATTTAAGATTTGTATGCAACACTTTTTCCACCTGAGCACGTCTGTGCAATAAAATTAACTTATGCAAAGTGTGGCCTTTTGTCCTTTCTTTTACTTCAATCTTACCATACCTCATGTAAATATGTTGAGATATGTTTTTTCTTTGACTGTCAATAAAGATTAAAGAAAGAATAGGTCTTTATTGTCATTGTCACAGGTACAATGGAATTTAAAGTGCTCTCCAGTCAGTGCATCATTCATTGAATCAATAAAAATATAATTTAGGTGCTAGTACACACCCAGTCATTGCATAAAAAACACTATGAACACAGTCATTGCATAAAAACAGTATGAACATACATCTACAGACATGCATACTTTCTGTCATTGCATTGATCCATTTTACATCAGATTCCATATTGCACAGTATTTTTTTGCAGCATTGAGGGTGGTTATTGCAGTTGGATAAAAACTGTGTTGAGTCTATTTGTCCTTGCGTTAATTGATCTGCCTGAAGGCAACAATTCAAACAATAAAGTATTGTCAGGGATTGCTTTGTCTTTCTTTTAGAAAATGAAAAATGTGCACATACTGTTGTGCAGAGTACAGACATATTATGCATTTGTTTCTCAGTGTTATCTTGAAGTTTCCTCTCAAATAAAGGTTATTTTTTTACTTTAAAAGGTTATTTTTTTTAAATTTATTTTTTTTAAAGGTTTTTTTTTTTTAACTTAATTTTGTTCTTCTCTGTCAGAACTGAGTGTTGGCATGACAACTGAGGGCATAGAGGTGAGAAGTGTGGGCAATACTCTAGTCCTCCATGAAACTGCCCTGATTGAAGCCTTCAACCTCAAGGCAGCCATTGAGTACCAGCTCAAGAATTGTAAGCATGAGAAATGCTTTCCACTTTCCCTCACTTTTTGATGCTCATTTTTACCAAATAATGTGGATATATTTCTGCTGTTGAAGTGATAATGCTGTTGATTTCCTGGACACCATTTTACACTAATGGGGACATGAATGCATAGGTGGAATAGACTGGCGTATACATACTGTGACACACATGTTATCTGTATCACACAGTTGATTCAGCACAAGAGGCCTTGACAGACATGCCTCCAAGATCAGAAGAGGTAACTTTTCACACATTCTGTCATTCAGCTGGGTCCCATGATTGTGTTTCTAATCTCTGTCCTTCTGCTCCATAGTTTTCCTTTTTGACGGGCACTATCCTGTGCCTAGATCTGACTTTGTGTTCTCTTCCAATGACTCAGGGTGTCAGTGGTGTGGCGAGATAAGCCAGCGGCGCCTATCTGGGTGTCATCTTCGTGTCGGCTAATTAATTCCTGGGTTAGGTCACAATTTGTTCACTGCAGGAGCTAGCTAGCATCAATGGCTTGTCATCAGGCTGACATTAACAGGCAGCATGCATTGACATTTGAAGGGGGGCAACAGTCCTTCAGAGTTGAGGATTAGGAGGAGATGAGATTTCGCCTGGTGTGCCGTCCTCCAAGTTAGCTCAGTTCACGGAGACACCTAATATTTAGCTCTGACTATTTCTCTTACCTATAAGAAAAAGAAAATTATTTAGTCAGTGTGACTACATGAAAAGCATGTAGTTTTTGTTGTTGTTTTTTTTGTTAATTCATTCAAGAATGATAACAGTTGTGGGATGCAGCCTTGGCGTGCCCACCCCCTGTGCTGGCCTGTTGCATTGATACACATTCCCTGCCTGTTACTATGTTCAGTTTTCATCTGTAAAATGGCCTCGGGTGTGTGCCTTTCCTGTGAAAGGAGCATACTTTGGCATGCCCCTGGGCTCGGGTGGTGCAGCGCAGGGATTTTTCCATCCCCTCAGTGTTTGCACTGCCGAGGCTTGCCTGACAAAAAGAGCCTCCCACCTGTCTGCCTGCTGGAATGACCGTGGACTGCAGGAACATGTCCTTGCTCTAGTTATTGCTGGCACTCGCGACAATATAATGAGCAGAAACAGAGCTCTAACACCTAATAGCACACACACACACATGTACACACACACAGGCACTCTTTTTGCCTAACATAAGGTCTCATTAAACACCAGGAAAGAAACGTACCCCCCCCCCACCCCCCTCAGAATAACCAAAAAAGACAGCTGTGTTTTGGAAGTGAAGGGAAGAGTTTGAGACGGTTAGGTGGATAAGTATGGTAACGAAAGGGCCAGTGGTGGGGTTTCTCAGAATCTTTCCTAAACATGCCATTTTGATGATGTCTATCATGTTCCTTGTGTGAATGATAGCTGCATTGACACATTTGGTATTCAGCACAGATTCAAAAAAGTATACTCAGGCTCTGTTCCCACTTTCCCAACTGATTTGTGTCACGATTCAGAGGCAGAGAAGAGCACAACTCTCAGGCTGAATTTTTAAAAGTGAGCTACTGCCCCCTGCTGTTGCATTCATGACTATAAACTGATTCAGGAGTGCTCTTAAGGTACTGAAGGGTACCACTACCCTTGTTAGCAAGTTTGAATTTGATCTGCAGGTCCGTCTGGAAACAATCCCATTGATGCCCGCTTCCGAATTTCCCGTTTTATGACTTCCAGGGCATAACCAGCAGTGAAATTAAACTTAAACTGGCACATTGAACTCTTACCAAATCATAAAATGGAGGCTTTTTATGCTGTTGTTCAATCAATTCCAAAGAAAATACACTATCCTGGGTTTTCGGTGATTCGAAAACGGACGTTAATGGGATCCTTTCCAGACTGACCTGCAGAGCAAAATCAAATTTGCTGACAGCCTGGGTGAACCCAAACAATCCTATGGTAGCACTACTTTCTCAGAAATTTGGTTTAGTAATGAATGATTCATATTGCTAGAAGTAATGATGTCCACTATTGTGTTCTCTTCCAATGACTCAGGGTGTCAGTGGTGTGGCGAGATAAGCCAGCGGCGCCTATCTGGGTGTCATCTTCGTGTCGGCTAATTAATTCCTGGGTTAGGTCACAATTTGTTCACTGCAGGAGCTAGCTAGCATCAATGGCTTGTCATCAGGCTGACATTAACAGGCAGCATGCATTGACATTTGAAGGGGGGCAACAGTCCTTCAGAGTTGAGGATTAGGAGGAGATGAGATTTCGCCTGGTGTGCCGTCCTCCAAGTTAGCTCAGTTCACGGAGACACCTAATATTTAGCTCTGACTATTTCTCTTACCTATAAGAAAAAGAAAATTATTTAGTCAGTGTGACTACATGAAAAGCATGTAGTTTTTGTTGTTGTTTTTTTTGTTAATTCATTCAAGAATGATAACAGTTGTGGGATGCAGCCTTGGCGTGCCCACCCCCTGTGCTGGCCTGTTGCATTGATACACATTCCCTGCCTGTTACTATGTTCAGTTTTCATCTGTAAAATGGCCTCGGGTGTGTGCCTTTCCTGTGAAAGGAGCATACTTTGGCATGCCCCTGGGCTCGGGTGGTGCAGCGCAGGGATTTTTCCATCCCCTCAGTGTTTGCACTGCCGAGGCTTGCCTGACAAAAAGAGCCTCCCACCTGTCTGCCTGCTGGAATGACCGTGGACTGCAGGAACATGTCCTTGCTCTAGTTATTGCTGGCACTCGCGACAATATAATGAGCAGAAACAGAGCTCTAACACCTAATAGCACACACACACACATGTACACACACACAGGCACTCTTTTTGCCTAACATAAGGTCTCATTAAACACCAGGAAAGAAACGTACCCCCCCCCCACCCCCCTCAGAATAACCAAAAAAGACAGCTGTGTTTTGGAAGTGAAGGGAAGAGTTTGAGACGGTTAGGTGGATAAGTATGGTAACGAAAGGGCCAGTGGTGGGGTTTCTCAGAATCTTTCCTAAACATGCCATTTTGATGATGTCTATCATGTTCCTTGTGTGAATGATAGCTGCATTGACACATTTGGTATTCAGCACAGATTCAAAAAAGTATACTCAGGCTCTGTTCCCACTTTCCCAACTGATTTGTGTCACGATTCAGAGGCAGAGAAGAGCACAACTCTCAGGCTGAATTTTTAAAAGTGAGCTACTGCCCCCTGCTGTTGCATTCATGACTATAAACTGATTCAGGAGTGCTCTTAAGGTACTGAAGGGTACCACTACCCTTGTTAGCAAGTTTGAATTTGATCTGCAGGTCCGTCTGGAAACAATCCCATTGATGCCCGCTTCCGAATTTCCCGTTTTATGACTTCCAGGGCATAACCAGCAGTGAAATTAAACTTAAACTGGCACATTGAACTCTTACCAAATCATAAAATGGAGGCTTTTTATGCTGTTGTTCAATCAATTCCAAAGAAAATACACTATCCTGGGTTTTCGGTGATTCGAAAACGGACGTTAATGGGATCCTTTCCAGACTGACCTGCAGAGCAAAATCAAATTTGCTGACAGCCTGGGTGAACCCAAACAAT
This sequence comes from Alosa pseudoharengus, assembly GCF_046254945.1. NCBI lineage: Eukaryota > Metazoa > Chordata > Actinopteri > Clupeiformes > Clupeidae > Alosa > Alosa pseudoharengus. The sequence goes on from NW_027468774.1 coordinate 38,799,080, forward strand.
CCTATGGTAGCACTACTTTCTCAGAAATTTGGTTTAGTAATGAATGATTCATATTGCTAGAAGTAATGATGTCCACTATAAATTTAAGTGAAATTATTGTTAGAATGAAAGTTGAGATTGTCTTGATACAGATAATATTCATTAATAAAATAAAAACTGTGTGTGTGTGTGTGTGTCATCATCCAGTGCCTGTAGCGATATTAAATCACGCATTGTTTGCTTTAGGAGATGTTTTTGATTTGGGGGATCAGGCGTTGCCTAATCTATTTTTAATGACTAGGAGCTGGATCCAGTAACCCTCCACAACCAGGCCCTGATGAACATGGACACGAAGCCCACAGAGGGCTTTGAGAAGCTGGCCTTCCTCCTGCAGCAGAACCCTTTCCCTCCAGTCACGTTTGGCAATCTGCTGCTCCTCTACTGTAAATACGAGGTGAGCCACGAAGCACGACCCTAGCCCGCTGTCTCCATTGTGATGTCACGGAATATTCCATCAGTTTTCCATTTGGTGTCTTTGCCATTTGGAACATTCCAAAGAATGGGTGAAAGCTTGCCAGAACCAGAGCCAGAGCGGCTATTAAATATAGATGTTTATTCACCCATGTAGCCAATTTTGGAGGCCTTCCATCTAAATTTTGCATGACAAGCTTTTTGCCCCCACCCCCACTGTAAGAAGTGCCCATGCTGTGTGTTATTGCAGTTTAAATTGGGCCCATGCTTTACAGGACCCCTGCAGTGATGCAATGAAAAAGTACTATGTTGGACCTCTTTGTTTTGGAAAGTAATGCACAGTTCATTAAAACAGCTCTCTCTCTCTCTCTCTCTCTCTCTCTCTATTTTCTGCTCTGTTTTGCTGCCAGTACTTTGACTTGGCTGCAGATGTTCTGGCCGAAAACGCCCATCTTACGTACAAGTTTCTGAGTCCGGTATGGAATCACACACACACACACACATGCACACTTTTCATCGTGTTATTTGTGGTTCTGAATCATATATGAGCCCATTTTTCCTCGTATGCCAGAATGAGGGGTATTTCATCTTCTATTGTTTCCCTCCTGGGCGCTGTGAATGTGAATAAAGCATTTAGTTCTGCCCTAAAAAATGGCTCAATCAGTTGATATCAATTGATAACCCTGTCTGAGTTTCGAAGCACTTGGCTGAATTAACAATTGGACTGCGCCTGCAGCATGTCTTCCTTTGGTAATCACATCTCAAACATTTGGCAGACAATGTCTTGGACATGGGACAGAATCACTGCGGTTTTTGTTTCCCAGGAACCTCTCAGTTGTCAGTTGTCAGGTCACTGTTGTCTATTCATGGAACCTGTAACAAATGAAGGGCACTTTTGAATGTTGTTTTTGTTTTATTTTTCCCTCTTCCGCAGTATCTCTACGAGTTTCTAGATGCCATGCTGACATGCCAGACTGCGCCAGAGGAGGTAATGACATTAACAAGTTCTTCTTAGTTGTTGTTTGAAGAGTGAAATATCATAAATGTGAAGTGATAAAGTTCTGTAAAATTCTCTTTTTTCAGAGACAACAAGGAATGTTTGTCAAGTCTATGTTGAGTATATTGAGGCCCAGAGTGCCAGCAATCTAGTTCATTGTTGTAGAGCCACAGCGTATTCTATGTTATAGCTATAGACACATACTACGGCTGAAAGTTTTGTTTGAAAGGTGAGCTCTCAGTTGGTACAAACCGTTTATTTCTACATGCCTCTGTTCCTGAGAAATCCCAAGCTAAACAGTGGCTAGTTTTCATCAAAATCCCTGTTTTTTTTTTTCTAGAAATAGAGATATAGCGTCTTTCATGACATATGAAGTGTTGCCTGTAAAGTTTTCGGGAAGTGACCTAGCGAGACCTGGCGAGACTGCCACCTAGTGATAAACCCACGAAAATAAATGGCCTGGTTTTGACCCAAGCGGCAACCATCAAAAGAGTTATGATAAAACGTCCAGATAAAATGTCCAGATTGTGTGTTCTCATGAGTTTTCGATCGTCATCTAATTAATTTCCATTCATCATAGAATTCCCAAAATTGCACATAAGGTGTGTTAGAGTGTCTATTTTCGTAAAAAAAAAAAAAGCTAAAAATGCGATATTGCGTTTTTTGCCACTCAAAGTGTTAATATCTAACATTAACTTTTGTCATATATGGTTCTTTGTTATCATTGTCTGTTGCAGGCTTTCCGGAAATTAGATGAAATTGCTGGGAAATTAACTGACCAGTTAAGGAAGGCGGCCAAACAGGTAAAACTGGACCTTTCTCACTCTAGTTTAAGGAATACTGTGTAGCTTTTGATACGGTGTGTATGGTGTTTGTATCAGTACTCCTACAGTTTGCAGCAAGTCAAGTGTCAAAGAAAGAAAGAAAATGTCAATGAAATATAGGAATTTATCATTAACGATAGTTTTCCTGCTTGTTAGATGTAAGGCACGCAGATTTAAAGATATTACATTTCATCTGGTAAGGGATGGCGGGTTAGCCTTTCATTAGCCTTCAAAGACAGCAGTCTGATTTGATGCTACCATGTGAATTTATAGTTGCCCGTTTGATGGGAGGTCATGAGGAGGAGGCCTGCCTAGTTGGTTAAAGTAACACAATGTAGGAATTCCCCTTGTCATCAATGTTCAATGTACCGGGTGCCTATTTAGTGCTAAGGGGATACCCAATTTGTACCCATTTAGTGATAAGGGGAAACCCAATTTGTACCCATTTAGTGCTAAGGGGATACCCAATTTGTTTAAAGCAACACCAAAGAGTTTTTTGTACCTTAAAATAATGTTTCCAAAATCGTTTCAGTGGTTCATCAACCCATGACAGGGTGAACAGCACTTCTGCATTCGCTTCGCGACCCTCTATCGACTATAACCGCACTATGCAAGTTTGCATAAGAAACTACAAATTTGTCTTGCTTCTGATGTCGCAATACACCATACTTTCATAAAATCATGCAACATACTCTGTGCTGGATAAACAAATAGTGTGCGTGCGACAGAGGAAAAGTGCTTTGGTGTTGCTTTAAAACCGATGAAACTGGTCATGCTCCTACTTGCTACAACATTACATAGTGTGGTACAAGTGTTTTTAGAGTGTGCATCGGAAATGTCAGAGATTTCATTTTCCATATTGTAAGTCAGTGTGGCATCAGAATGAATTTGAAGCCATTATTGTAAGAACTTGATTGTGTTGCTTCAATGTGAAACTGTGGTTGCCCCCAGGTTCAGGATGCACGTCACACGCGGGATGACGAGGGGCTGAAGAAGGCCCTGCACGAATATGATGAGGTGCTGGAGAAGTGAGTACCATTCTCAGTGACATAGCGGCAGGTCCTTAGCGATATGTCTCTATATTATGGTCATCGTGTTTAAGAAGTTTCCTTTATATTTTGGAGACAAAGATCACTTCAGCGACACATTCTGAAATTATCTTCATATTCCAAAAAGGTTTTGGTAAATTAATATGGTCTATGTTTAGTTGAGTCTAAACTTGCTTATGATCCTAGATTTTGAAATCTGGGCATTGGCAGTCTTGGTGGGCTGTTGTAGAAACTATGTAAACTGTACCACCCTCTTCTCCAGGTACATCCCAGTGCTCATGACTCAGGCGAAGATCTACTGGAATAGGGAGAACTACAGCATGGTGGAGAAGATCTTCCGTAAGTCGGTGGAGTTCTGCAACGAACACGACACATGGAAGCTGAACGTGGCTCATGTGCTCTTCATGCAGGAGAACAAGTACAAGGAGGCCATTGGATTCTATGAACCCATCGTCAAGAAGCACTATGACAATGTGAGAGCCCATCTTACTATTAAGCCTATGCCAGAGTGCCTCTTTGAAAAACAGAATATGATGCATCATGATTTTAGTGGTCTAACATATCCCTTGTGAATGTAAAATGCATATTAATCTGTTAAAGGTGCCAATAGCCTGGTTTAAGAGGTAAGAGGTTGTTACTGATAGCATATAGAAATAAACAGTATTTTCATTGACCACCAGGAGATATAGCTTAGACAATGGCTTTTTGGTGCCAAATCACTGTGTAACTCAATATAACTCAAGTTTGGCCACATCATACCCAATTAATTTTATTTCAGTGTATATATCACTACATAATGAATTCATTAAGCTGTGCTTGGTGGTTTATTACAGTATGAATGTTCTTTTGCCCCCTCCCCCATGCTAGTTGGAACAGTGTAACATTCAGGAGTGTCCCTGCAAAAGAAAGCCCTCGGTAACGAGTCTCGTGCTTGCTGGTTGCAGAGTGTTTGTGTCTGAAAGCATGGGAATTTTTATGTGTGGTGTTTTGTTTGCTTGAATGCTTTTTGTAAATGATCATTTTATGAATTTTTTGATTATTTGGTGTGAGATCCTCCTTAACGCCTATATCTTTATTGTCCTTCTGCTCTTATGTTCATTTCTACCTCCCCTTCTTTGGCAGATTCTCAATGTCAGCGCGGTAGTCTTGGCTAACCTCTGTGTGTCGTACATCATGACCAGTCAGAATGAGGAGGTGAATAGTTCCTCCTTTCTCTGTGTGTGTGTGTGTGTGTGTGTGTGTGTGTGTGTGTGAGTGAGTGAGTGAGTGAGAGACCTTGAAAGTCGAACATTAAAAGTCACTGCTACTGCATGAAGTTTGTTGCATGGTTATCTTTGAAGGCCGAAGAACTGATGAGAAAGATCGAGAAGGAGGAGGAGCAGATATCTTATGACGACCCGGACAAGAAAGTGTTCCATCTATGCATCGTAAACCTTGTTATTGGGTGAGTGGGGCCTCCCCACTGCAGAGGACTTTTGGGTTCTTTGGAAACTGTTAGAGACAGCTGTTTCAGTTGCATTGTGTCCAGCGCAGCAGTGTGGCCAGTGCATGAGGCTGTGACCTGTGAAAGGAAGGGTGAAGTCCAAACCATTTTTTTAATCACTTCATACACACAAGGCCTTGATATCTGAAGATATTTACCTTTTTTATGTCTTCTAAAAAATATAGTGCTTCAGATATATTAATAGTGTAATAATGTATATAATGTAATCATGTACATATGTATCAGTATAACTAGATTACTATAGCAATCAGTATGTGGTAAGAGGGTGAAAATGTCATGTGATGATGTTTATGTTTGCAGAACATTATACTGTGCCAAAGGGAATTATGATTTTGGCATTTCACGCGTCATCAAGAGCCTGGAGCCCTACAACAAAAAGGTTTGTGCACAGTCTGGTGTTTGCACAATCCTCCCCAACTCATCCGTAGATTAGGCTGGTGCCATCGACTTTAGTAACAAGCCCACTGGACTGTCCAGACTCAGTGAATCACCAACCATCTCTGAACCTCTTTTAAAGCACCGCAAAGCTTATTTTTCTGATTCCAACCCAGGAACCAGATCTGTATCCCTGCATACAACAGCTGAGCAAACACCCTCCAGAAGGCCATTTCCATTCCTATAGTCTCCTGAGCATTGTACCTTCTGCCAAGACAAACATGCACGCTGGGTTCACACACTCTGGTGGGAAGAACTGATGTAACACATGTTGTTTCAGAATGAGCTACAGGAAACCTCATGTAGAACCTGTGGTATCTTTGAGTGCTTAATGGCAACTTGTTGGGAAATCAGCTTATTAACTAATTAGCTTATTAACTCTACCCAAGTTAGATAAGAGCATACATACTCTTCTCTTCTCTGCATGCAATAACCCAGTCTGACACTATTGGCCTAACTTAGTATAATTCACTGTAAGTAGGTTGTTCCAGTTAGCCTATAGCTTCCTTTTAGTTATAGGCAGAAAAGAGAAGGGTGTATGTATATATTTATCTAACTCTAGGGTAGATGGCAAATAAGGTCATTTGGCAACAAGTTGGCATGCTCCTTTAAGCAGAAATGGAAATGACAAACAAGATTGAGATTAGTCTTGTGAAATCATTTGCTGCCAGTCCTCTAGAGCCGAGCCCAGCTGGATAGCATCAGCCTGGCGGGGATGATTATTATTCTTATTCCAGAGGGGTTTCACACACTTGTAAACAGTCTAACACATCACTGCCCTGTTCTTTGTTGGTTTGCACAGCTCGGAACCGACACGTGGTTCTATGCCAAGAGGTGCTTCCTGTCGCTGTTGGAGAATATGGCCAAGCACATGATCATGCTCCGGGACACCGTGGTGCAGGACTGCATTCAGTTCCTGGAGCACTGTGAACGTACGTGTCTGTGGTTTTCTAAACACTTTATTTAAAAAAAAAAAAAAAAACGTTCTTTGAAACAGAGGAGATGTTCACCTTGAAGAACACTTTAAAAAGATTTATTTGAAAATATTGGTTAATATTATTAGAGAGTTTGATAAAAGAGGCTAAGTATTGGTTTCATAGCACATAATCTGTTTATCACAGGTTTCTGAGGTTAAAGGTTGTATCAGGGATGGCGGGGTAACGTTACTTCTGTTGACGTTCAAACAAAACAGAGAGCTAGCTCGCTACTCCCTCCCCCTCCCTCCTGTGCAATTAAAACTCTCCTGAACGTGCATCTCGTCGGTTATTGGTTGGAACACTTCAGTGTTTCCCATACATTGACTTATTTGTGGCGGCCCACCACTATATCAACATTGACCACCACACAATGAGTGTCCTGGTTGTACTAAATTGTGCTTAAATCTGGTTAGAATCATAACCACACTGCACTCATTTGTTAAAAACTGTTGCATTCAAGTTAATTCTGCAAACCTACCACCACAAATACAATTCAATTCTGTGGAAAACACTGCACTTTATTTTGCCTTTGAGTGGTTGGCAACACTTGTTGGTAGCAAATGTTTTTGTGTGCAGATCTCAGAGCCTAGGCTGCCTACAGACGCGTTTTTTGACGGCCTACTTATGGGGCGGGCAGCTAGCGGATCGTTAGGAAAGATTAGATGTGATCATTTATGTGTGGACCTTTTTTGGGCCTGCAATCGCTGATACAACCTTTAAGTCTTGAATGGTCACTTCTGCACATTCATCCCTATGTTTAAACGTATGCATTAAATGCATGTGATACCAGAGTTTCATCCAACTCCATGTTCAAACCACATATACAGTAGAGCCAACACAAGATGGATCTTAGTGAGAAGCGCTGAGCGTCATAACTTTGAGATGAGCCAGATGGTACCGTCTCTGGATGCTGTTTGTAATAATCTCTTTGGTGGAGATGGCTACCTCTGTGCCACTCGTCCCAGTCTCCCGTTTCAAGGGGAGCAGAGTCGTGCGGGGGGTTTAGGGCTTAACTACAAGGTGATAATTACATTTCGGAGCTGGCATTCTCAGCGGGGCTAATTAATTTTCCCTTCCCTCTGCAGTCCATGGGAAGGACGTGGAAGCCATGATGGAGCAGCCCCTGGAGGAAGAGCGCGTGCACGTCGGCAAGAACACCGTCACCTACGAGTCCCGGCTGCTCAAGGCCCTCTTCTATGAAGTCATCGGCTGGAACCAATAAATCCGCCTCTTAATCTTTTTTTTTTTTTCCTTAAGGCTTCCTTGTGAAGCTTGTTAGGGTAGTCATTTACTCTGATTGTGACTGTCAGTGTGGTCTAAGTCAACGTTTTTTTAAAAAAAAATTTTTTAAAGTCTCTCATGCCAGACAGGCAGGTCTGTCATTTCAAAATTGGCGACGGAGCTGGTGTGTTGTCATCAGCAGTCTGCTGAGAGACAGTAATGGTCACCCTGGAAAGATGGACGGCAGCCATTAATGAGCTGTGCATCACTGCTGATTGTGTTATGGACTGGTGTTTGTCAGCGTGCATGATACATAGGGGCCTTATTTCCCAAAAAATCCTGTCTTGTCCCGGCAGCGCATTATATTTGAGCAGCTGTCAGACATATATTATTTAGAGTCCTCGTCTCTCGCTTGAAGCCCAGGAGTCTTTTTTGTGTGTGTTCAAGTTTGTGGGGAAAAAGGGGGGGAAGCTCTATATTTACACGTTTAATATGTAATAATTTATTACTTTTACAGGTGAAGGCTTGCTCTGTTTTAAAAGCATTCATTCACTCCTGCTTAACTGTGCTGTAACAAATTATTTCCCTGAAACCCAGAGAAGCAGGAATGCTGAATATGTAAATGAAAAGGCAGATCTGTATACACTATATCTTTCTAGTGAATAAAAGGAAGAAGAAAAAACGTGAACATCAATGATTAGATTATTTGTATGTATTTAGAAATTACATATTTTAAATATTCAATTGAAATACAATGCAGTGTTCGCTTATTGATAAGTGAGCGTGAATCTTGTCAAATGGCTGATGTGATCAGGTGAGTGGTCTCTTTGTGATGTCCTGCTCGGAGAGGTAAAAGTTCAGGTACCCTCCCAGAGCACTCACGGCAACACCAGTCATGTGACTAGAACATCCATCTGTAGGAGGAAACATTGGAAATCTCTGAGAGTCTATTCATGCATATAATGACATGCATTATTTAAGAGCATTTAGAATCTGCATTCCTTTAAATGACTGGTGTAGGACTTTTCAAAGGAGTCTTCAAAGCAAAATACAAAATAGATGGTCCTAGAAATACTACAGAAAAGCAAAAGAAATGCAGAAATATAGGTTCAGACCATCAAATAAACAGCATATTTACATTTTGTCATTAATATTAACTGTGCATGATGAAAATATGAAGAGTTATATCTCCGTTTTAAAAAAATGTAAAAAGTCAAGCTATTTAAATGTGTATTTCAGGTAATATCAATCAAATTGCAGTTGTGCTGTTTTAATTGAGTAAAGATAAATTGAATAACAATACACAAATACAGGTCTACTGAAATTACTTTAAAAACAAAATGTAAAAAAAATATTTATGGAAATCCACTAAAATAGTGGATATAGCGTTTTGCACATAAAACACAATGAATGCAAATAATCTGAAGAACAGAATGGATGCAGACTTATCAGGCTCCAGTGTGTCATGCACATCTACTGTGAGAGTGAGTGACCTCAGCAGCGGCATACCTCTGAGGGTCTTTTCCCTCCTCTTCACTCTTCTGTGAGGTTGTTGTGGTGCTATATGTTCTTCCGGGAAACCGAGGGAGAAGTCATCTAGGAAAACAAACAGTGCAAAGACAATAAACACAGCTACTCTTTCTTCTTAATGGCTTCCATATGGCTTGGCCACGTGTTCCTGGGCCATCAAAGCCTTAATGGATGATGATGACTTTTAAAAGTTATTACTGAGCTGCTGAGTCTGGAGATGCACTTACACTCTTTCCCAAAACAACCGTCTTCAGGGTCTTGCCATAGCAATATGTGTTCCAGCCAATCGAGATTGTAGAAATCTGAGAAGCCAGCCAAGCCACACAGGAGTACTGCAAATAACAGGAAGTCTGGCTCAGTACTCCGACCCATTAGCACTTAAAATTTCATTCACCAACTGTATACATAATGTGAACCCACTATTTTCGATAAAAATGTCGTGAGTTTGGCCAGTGAAGCCATTTTTATAGATCTCCTGGTTACTCTTCATCATGTTGGAGCAGAAGATCCGTTGGTAGTGCTGCACAGTCATGTTAACTCTTGATTGTCGCATCTCCCCCTTGAGCATTTTGGAACAACCATTCTGGAAAGACATAACGTTGACTAGTGAAAGACGGCAGTCTGTTCTGTTGTTGAAGGACATGGAAACAATGTTTTAATGTGTGTAATCTTGTAGCTCTTGAACTCTGAAATGCACAATTCGCAAACTCACAAAAAAGGCATTTATAAGCCGCAAGGTCATGGCAATAGGAACAAAATGGATTGTTTCTTCACAAAATAAATGTACATGAGGTCATGCCATGGACATACAGGTTCAACAAAGAGAACATTTACCTCACCACTCACCTAAAAATACTTTTAAGGTGTGATTAATCAAAGTAGGTAAATATATTTCCAAATGAAATGTAAGGGAGTGATACTGCGGGCGCATACTTAACCATTTTCCCAATCATGAAATAAAGCAGCTGGTGAGACAGGGAATAGTGTGGACAGCCAAATCGTGTCATAGTGTCTCGGCATAGTTTTGTTACAATGCATGGGGTTCCATTATCTTTCCTTCAAAAGAAATAATGACAGGAGGGATCAAAACAGGTGTGTTCATCCAATCATACAGCTTTAAATAAGACAAACATAAACAACCATTGGTACACTTAAAGCATCTCTGTACCATGTGCCTAGGAGAAGGGTCATGCACTTGTCACTGAGCTGTTCATCATAGCACTCTGTGGATCTCCGAGTAGCATACACAAGGGAGGGGTCTGTGGTGGTCCAATCAAGTGGTATGGACCAAAATGATGTGTCCATCAGAGGTTCAAATTCTGTTCAAACAGATTATTCCACAGTTCAACCAAAGTTCAAGAAGAGATAGCCGTTATAGGTCTTTAAAAGTATGGATACATATAATCTCACCTCTGTAGTATTTCGGTTCTGTCACCTGTAGTGATTTGATTGCCTGGCCCAAGCTGTTATCTAACATTTTTAAAAGGGAGGCTGCTGCTGAGCGCTGAGTTATGCTGTCTAGGTCTCTGGGCCATGACTGAACAGCTTTCGCAAGTTGAGCTGTGTGCAAAACATAAGAGATTGCCATTATCGGATTAGTCTGAAGTCTATGAATGAATACAAAACGTCCTCAGAGCTATGTTACAATGAAGTCAGAACCATGCAAATTGGCTACTGAAAATCAAAACCTAATCAACCTTTTTTTTCTTTGCGACATATTAGCTTACTTAGACATCCGTAACATGCTAAATAAATTGGACTAGATTAATGAAATGTGTTTTACTTGCCATGAAGAATTTTGTATCCCACAACGCCATCGAGGTTTATATTTCTGGACTGTTTTTCCAAGAAAGTAACTCCTTTCCTTAGGCTTGTCAGTACATCATCGATAACCTCTTGCTGTGTTGGGAGAACTGTGGTCAAACAAAATACAAGAAGTACGTACGGCGTTGTCATCTTCGATTTAACATTTAATTCGACGCACGGACGTTTTGTATTAGCTCTCGATTTTGGAACGAGTGTTGTCCAATCCAATTCTCCGGGTATGGAATATGGACTTTACGCGCGCGCACTCGGTAAGTCCGCGGGGGCCACTTCGATTATGACTTGCTGAGTTCCGTGAGTGTGCAGCCTTCACTAGTAGCCTTGGATGTTGCAATTTACCCACCCACAATACACCGTCGTCCTCGACGTATCGTTACTTGCACTACATCGTTTTGAAGTTACAAGGTTAACATGATTTAGAGAGCAATATAAATGTTTTAGAAATATTTTTACAGATCGAGTTTCTCAAAATTGTTCCACCTATAACCAAGCGCACAGTGATTTTAACCGAAGTTAATGTCAACATTAGATACGCTCAGTTCAAGGACCGCAATTGCAAGTCAAGAGGACTGAAGTTCGGAATTAGCAAGATAGCTCATTCAACCCCTTTTGATGGAAAACACCCTAGGCTGATTAGCTTATGTGCGTCTTTTCCTGTAGGAGCGCTTGGAAAGGTGCGCGCGCATTTACGCATAGGGTATACAAAGACTGCTTTCAAATCGACATTAGTTTTAGATAATGAATGATAAAATATTATAATTTGAACATATAGATACTGCCAGAGGGAGTATAATGACTTGCAGGACCTACTTGTGCGTAACTTGAACAGTGTAGATATTTTCCATTACGAAGTATTTTGGGACAAAATAAGATACTCTTGGAATACTCTATAAATAGAAGTAATACTGTATTTCAGGACACACTATGGAAGTAGGCTACTATAAGACTGTACTATGGGAATATTAGAGGGTAAAGATATTTTAAAGGTTTACAGAACATCATAGAAGTAGGCCTATACGCTACCATGACAACTCTAAAAATGTTATTGTATTGCTACTTTCTTTTTCGTAAGGCTGAATGTATTGCAGTTAGCTGTTAACAGAGATGATCAGGTCACAGTTTACAACAGAGTAGGGTAAGGGCTCATTTGGTCTCCCTGTTCCCTCCCCTCTTGCCTCACCTCATTGTTTTTAAAGCGAAGTAAAAAACACTGTGTCCATTGACTAGTTGTTGTGGGACCTCTTTCACCACACAAATGAACTGAGCATGTGTTGACCTTGATGATAACAAATCCTCCTCTTTAGAACAGTGGGAAAAGGACTAAACTACTGAACCCAGGCTTCCCAAGACTACCATGAACTAGGCCCCGGGAAAAATGAATAATAATAATATTTATAATAACAATTTATAATAACATATATAATAACATTTTATTTATAATGCACGTTTCATCATACAGAAGATCTCAAAGTGCTACAGGTTAAAAACACAAAAAAAGATGAGCAGTTTAAGGAAAAAGAAAAAAAGGTTTTAAAAAAACATCTAAAGGGGACCAAAAGCTTTGCTAAAAAGAAATGTCTTAAGACCTTTTTTTAAACCGTCAGTGGATTGTGGTGCCCTCAAGGTGTCAGGGAGGGCATTCCACAGACGTGGGGCAGCAGCACAGAAAGCCCTATCTCCCATGGTCCTGAGTCTGGTTCTGGGTATGTGGAGGAGGTTTGAGTGAGTTGAGCGGAGGGAGCGTGTGGTGTTTTGTATTGTGGGTTGACAATTTCTTTGAGGGGGGGGGATGGGCATGTCCATGGATGCATTGGTGAGTGAGGAGGGAAACCTTGTACTCAATCCTGGTGGAGACGGGAAGCCAGTGGAGTAAGTGGAGAATGGGGGTAATGTGCTCATGTTTCCGCACTCTCATCTCAAATGAATGAGAAACTAGATGTACCGCATAGCGGTACAAAATATGACCGCCACTCAGTCCTGTACATCCATTCCGCCAAAATAAATCATATTAATGAATTTGTCTCCATCTTCTACTCCATCCCCCACTCTTGAAACTTTTGTGTATATTTGTTTGGAATGTGTGTGTGCACACATTCCGCACACAAAGTAGCCTACTGGCGCTGCAAAGGTGAATAGATTTGTTTCTGGGCCAAAAAATTTGCAGCATTGTTATAAAACCTTTACAATCTCTAAACAATCACAAGTAGGGCAGTTCATCACAGTCCATCCATTGCAACTAGACTGATGAAAGGTACACCTGTAGGCTACATTGTATTTGGGAAAAGCAGAAGGTAGCAGCATAATGTATTTATTTATTTATTATTAAACAAAACAATCCCTGTCAGTTCCATGCAGTTTTCAACAGCTATCAAGAAGAGAGGTCATGTAACGGATTTTTGTGAATGTTTCTTCTTCTACATATGCATAAGTTTAGTCATCTAGTTCATATGATATTCAGCTTTATTGTCAATGCACAAATTAAATAATATGCTGATTCATGTTCCCTTGCATTTTGCAACTATGAGGTCCATGGTTAGTCTGGCTTTCGCCAGACCAAACTCAATCTTTTGACGCAATCTTTTGATTTTCACCCAGCCTAGTCCATGGTAGGCGCCCGATAGAAATATTGTTTAATTTTGCGATTGAGATATCCACGCACTGGCGCCCCCCCCCTGCGACGTGTTCGCCCCCCGGTTTCAGAGCTATTGTAAATGCAAAAATGCATAGAGGGAGTTATGACAAAACCGTGACTGTTAACAAACTATAAGCTATATAAGGTAGGCCCTATGCCTATTACACAACACAAATTGTCACTAGGCTATGCTGGCGATCCAAATAAAATCTCCTTTGGAACCAATGGCTTACACCTTACAGCAGGGGTGGGCAACTAATTTCCCTAAGGGGCCACATGACAAACTGGGACTGTTGAGGAGGGCCAGACCCAAAATACCGAACTCAAATCTGAACTCAATTCTGTCCAATTCTATTCTGTCTTGTATAACATTAAGTAAATCATAGGCTATGGTTTTGTTTACTACTCGTAAGAACAGATGAAAATGTGAGGGAGACAAAGGAAAAACAGCAATAGGCTATTGCTTCTCGAAAAGACTGATATAAAAAAGTACTACAATATCTATATAATTAAGCTAGGCCATGAAAATGTGAAGGAACCAGTACAACATAGGCCTGTGCCACCATTTCATCAACACTCAGCAATATTTCATCATTAAATCATTACCATCATTAAATTAACTCTATGCAGAATTAGACTATGAAAATGTGGAGCAGACAATAGTAGGCTGTCATTAGTTAATCAACATGCACAAAGAAAACTATTTTAAAAATGTAGGCTATGTTTTTGCTTTAACTTTATGCACAAAACTGTGATTGGTCAACTCGCTCTGTGTGTTGAGCCGGCTGCTTCAAGCAACCTGTGGGTAGCGCATCATACTAGTTCGCTAACATAAGCTTTGCAAATAAACTCAGACATATTTTGGTTACAATGATGGGATTATCCGAATGTAAACTATCTATCTGCTAGTAACGTTTTGAAATTAACACTTCGTATCGCCAACAAACAGCAGGAGTTCGTTCTGACAACCTTTGCGGTGGTGAGCGACGCAGACATAAGAGACACAAAACTTTGAAAGGTTTACGCCGACTTAAAGGCAACTGCATTGTGTCTATGCAGAAGCATAAATTCTATTCACCAGCACATCAGTGAGGGTGTTTACATCGTATGCATCCACGCACAAATGTATGGGCGTACAAATAGCAGTCGCTTTCAAAATAAAAGCAACGATATTGATTTGCGTGCATTATCTCTATGCTAGGCTCTTGACTATTGTTCTTTCACGGACCTTACGCGGGCCGGTCAGGGAAAGCCCACGGGCCGGATGTGGCCCGCGGGCCGTATGTTGCCCATGTATGCCTTACAGTATCAAGCTGCCACCTCTTTGCGAAAAGTTAATAGTTTTGCATATCAGTAGTAATACATTTCAAGTAGCTGAATCACCGAAAGGGCGAATGAAGTGGACACTTCTAAATGGAACCCAACCCACTGTACAGTAGCTCAAGGTCTGTGGCTAAAGCAGCCATAATGAAAGCGTTATCATTGTTTGGATACTTCACACACACGTGTTTTTTAATCGCATAGACTACAACTACCAAGCTGGAATCAAAGCACATCGACTCCCCTCTCACACCCTAAACACGCACTTCGAACAAACAAAAAGCGCCTCAGTCTCACGGTATAGCCATAAGCTAAACTGTATCTGGCCGGTGTAACGTTGGTACTAAATCATTCATCGCAAAGAATGATTTTTGTAGCACGTGCAACAAATATGTGTAGGTACAGCCCTGCCCTGAATACATCTCAACGTGCGCTCTAAAACATCTGGTTTAAATGGAGATGTAGATCATCACGGGTGCGTTAATAAATCTACATTGCGGCGAGTTGACACAAATTATTCACTTTGACGAATTTATGTAGTTTCAGTTACTTTACTTTGAGCCATGCTCTTCCTTACTTGAATCACCTTTGAAAATAGAGGATTGAAGTAGCCTGGGTGTTTGGGAATGAACGTTGACTCAGATGCTTTTTGAGACCAATAAAATGTCAGAAATGTCCCAGCCCGGTGTTTAGGATGCATCATAGACAGGTTATCTTTCAGGTAGCCTATATATTTTCCATTAAAAAAACCATCATGTAGCGAACGTATTGTGGCTAACTCACTTAGCTCCTGTTAGTAGCCTAGGCTAGGTCATAAGCAAATGAGATGACAGTCGAAAGATACAATTAGTGCTGTTATCAATTTGCTTGGTATCCTATAAACGCATAGGTTTATCCATCACTCAACCATGCTAATGGTAACATTATTTTACCTACATTCTGCTATTGATAGGATTAACGTAGCCTACCTGCAGTAAAAAACAAGCATGTCCGATAAACATTCTCAGATTTATTTCAGCTTCAAGAGGAAATGGGAATTACATGTCATGCAGAAATCATCCTACCCTTAGACGTTCTCTGCGGTAAACTACTGTAGCCTACTGTCTTGTCCTTGTAGGAAGCGTAGTGTCTTTCCAACCCACTTTAGATTAACTTCCAACTAAATTACGTCTCACTGCAACGATGCGCCATCTAGTGGACAAACGACGCCAATACTGGAAATGCAGCCAAATTATTATTATGATGAATATTTGGGTTTCCTTTAATCCTACAGAATTTGTAATTATGTATCGGCCGTTCTAATTGCCGATACTGATGGTATACGTGCCTGTGTGTGTGTGTGCGTGTGTATATGTGTGCACCACCATCTACAGGCCAATGAGTGTACAGTCACTAAATGTACACATAACTTAATTTTTTAGACCCCCCCATGGATGAAATTCTACGAAACTTGGCATACCCCCAGAGAATGTCAGGTTAATCATACACATAAAATTTGGTGCAGTTCTGAACGTCTCAACTGAAGAGAAGGGCGATTAAAGCAGAATCATATTGCATTTTCATTTTTTACTGGGGGGGTGCAAATCACAAATGAGTGATTATGGGCTAGGTTGATGTGGGCCCTTGAGACCAACATACCATAAACATTTCTTCATCCTCGGTGCCACGGTTCAGGTAGTTATTTAGGAAAAACTGCATTTTTTGGGTTTCGGGGGGCCCAGCGCGGAGGGGGAGTGGCCCCCGGGGACCAAACGAAATTTTTCCGTAAAAGTCTAGTGGGGCTACATACCCACCAAATTTCATGTGCCCCGGTGTTTCGGTGCCCCGGGTATCGTTGACCAAAATTTCAGGAAGTAGATGACGAAAAAAAAAAAAAAAACTTTGACAATCCCTATATGACCGCTTCGCTAGCGGCGGTCATAATTATGATATGCCTCAGTGCCAGATTCTAAGAAATATAATAGAAGTAAGTTATCCAGGCATTAGTTCATGCTTCAGTCATTCATGCAAAGGTGTTGAACCCCATTGTCATGTGCAATCTGTCAAGGATGATTTTGCCATTTCTATTATACTTTTTGGAAAGAGCTGTAGTAAACAGTCTGGTTCTCCATTGCACAGGGAAGGATTAAACGATACACGTTCACTTTAAATTTCCACCGGAACATACACGTCATCATCTAAACAATCATGGCGGATGTTCAGGCATCCTTACTTGTTGTATTTGTTGTTTCATTTATAGCTGTTCTTTTAGGTGTACATATAACGGAATTAGATACAGATTGCTGTGTTCTCCCAATTGCTGCTGTGGCTGTCTGTATTTTGAGCGTTTATAGTTTCCGAGAATACCGTCAGGATAAAAATCGCCATGTCTGTGTGCTTGTGTTGGGTGATATTGGACGTAGCCCTCGCATGCAATACCATGCAATCTCTCTGGCCAAGCATGGATACAGCGTCTCCTTCGTTGGTTTCTTTGGTAAATACATGTGCAGTTAATGTGTCATTTTGTAAAATACATAATAGTTTAGACAAATGCTCATAAACAATATTCCGTTTCAGTGCATTTAGGAAAAAAAAACAGTCATACTGTCAACTTAAGGTGTACGTTTTGACCTTAGGTACCAAACCACACGAGGACGTCATTGCAAATGGAAAGATAACAATCATTCCAATTTCCGAAGTCAAAGGACTTACAGGTAATTGGTTCAGTTTTGTTTGTCATGAAACCATGCAGTTCCCTTCATTTTGACACAGATGTTTCAGATGTGTTCATAGATTTGTTGTGATTTTTCACAAGTGCACAAAGGCCTGGAATATCAGTAGACTCCCAATTAATTAAACTATAACCTATCTGGCGTATATCAGATCACCGTAAGTGTCTGTGTCACTGTGTGGTGACTACTGCAAGTACAAACTAGCTCAATTTAGGTTCTAACAATCATCAAGTTCAAAAACATTTCTGACAAGCTGTCTTTCTCAGATACCTCTTACTGTCTGTTCCAGCATCTCATACAAAATAATGTGGACTTTCCCACTCTCTTATTGGAACTACTGCAATGGTCACCTCTGAAGTGTCGAAAAATTGTACTTTGCTTTTTCAGTTGGTCCCAAGATTCTAAGATACGTCACCAAAGTGGTTGTGCAATCCCTACAGCTTCTTTATACACTGATGAAAATCAAGCATTTCTCCCATATTCTAATGCAGGTATTTTCATAACTTGTCTCCAGTTAGATATAATTCAGATATTATGAGATTTATTTGATGTACAGTATTGCATTGTATATTATATATTTTTGTGTTTTTACCTTCAGAATCCTCCTGGATTGCCTAGCATTGCTGTTACATGGTTAGTGAGTAGTTTGCGTGGGGTCAAATTTATTATTGACTGGCATAACTATGGTTACACTATAATGGCCCTTACCCATGGACAAAGACATCCTATTGTTCGGGTTGCAAAATGGTGAGAAGAGTTGTTTTCTAGTACATAGAAATAAGGATCTTATTCAGATCAAGAGAACCATCAGGTTAAATAACAGTCTTTTTTTTTAGGTATGAGAAGTTCTTTGGCAGGTTTTCAAATTATAATCTTTGTGTCACTAAGGCCATGAAAGAGGACCTCCTCAAAAACTGGGGCATTACGTAAGATTTCAGTTTACAGAAGTTTCACCTTAATCAGCTTATATCTATCAAATAGCAGCCACTGAAGTCTCATGCATATTAATTCAACTTAACTTTTTTAGGGCAACGACTCTATATGATAAGCCACCATTACTATTTAAAGAGACGCCGTTGGAACCTCAGCATGAGCTTTTCATGAAGATGGCCAAGGTTTACCCACAGTTTCAGCCAAGGTATATATATAGAATAGAATATAATAGTAAAAGAAAACACTGTCTTATTTGCTGATGCACATGAACTTAGACAAGGAATCCACTTGTGATGTTTTGTAAGCTTAATATCTAAGTTGAACAAAACATGAATATAAAGTGAATCTCTTACTGAATCTGTACTGTTACCTTCCCTTCAGTGGTGAGCCCACTGATGAAGAAGTGGAGCTGACCGCTTTTACACAGCACAATGGAAGCACTGGCACTGTCAGTCTTGTTGCAAAGAGGCCTGCTCTACTGTTGAGCAGCACCAGCTGGACAGGTGTGTGTTGGCCTCACAGAGGTACCTGATGAGAAGCTTTTTAAATGGATTTTAATACAGAGAGGAATCAGACTGCAAACATTTACTCAAGCAGATGTAACAGAAGATTCTTTTTTTTTTTTCAGATGTGTGTGATTGAATGAATTTCCGAGAATACCAAATGGTTATTTAGTTATGCATTTGTACTTTGTTTTTCAGAGGATGAAGATTTCTCAATTCTACTAAAGGCACTTGAGGGTAAGATACTGTTCTTTCTTTTCATAGTATACTGAAATGTAAACTATATAAATTCATAGTCTGAAATCATTTAATCTTATATAAATTATTCTTTCAATAGATTATGAAGAGTTTGTGAATACGGGCGAGGGTCTCCCAGAGCTGATTTGTGTCATTACAGGTAAAGTCTGTCATGGCTTGACTAAATTAATTAATTTAATACACAAGTAATCAGGAAGAACCAAACAGCCTACTAACAAAGGTTTTGCAACATATATTCTCCTGCTTCTCATAGGTAAAGGCCCTCAAAAGGAATATTATAAAAAACTAATTGACTCCAAGAGCTTTCAAAATGTTAAGATTTGCACTCCATGGCTAGAGGCAGAGGATTACCCTCTGTTGCTTGGTAGGTTCACCCTTCTAAATGTATTCATTGGTCAGTTGACTATTTATTTTAGTTGCGCTGAAAAGGACAATTAGCATGAAGAGTTCTAAGAGAATGTTCTGGGTTGTGTGGGGGGGATTTACACACTAGGTTCTGCCGATCTCGGGGTTTGCCTGCACAAATCCTCCAGTGGCCTTGATCTTCCTATGAAAGTTGTGGACATGTTCGGCTGTTGCCTGCCTGTCTGTGCTATACACTTTGAATGGTGGGTACAGGGAGTGGCTGTAATACTGCATTCCTACTTTTTTTTCAGGTGTATTTTAAATAACTGAACCAATTTATCATATTTTTCAGTTTACATGAATTGGTGAAGCATGAGGAAAATGGATTAATATTCCAGGACTCAAATGAATTAGCCACACAATTGAAGGTATGAGAACAGTGAATTCTCACTGACAAAGAAGTTCAAATGCCACAACTGGTGTCTCATGTCTGAATTACTCTCCTGCCCCTCTAGCCCTACTTAAAGTCCCAAACATATGTCTCTTTTATGGACGACATAACGTTAAACCTCTGTATGCAAACACATTGACCACGCTGCATGGTGAGCGTTTTGGCTCATTCAGTTGTTGTCTCCAAACAGTTGCTGCTGTGTGACTTCCCGAGCAGCGAGGGCAAACTGGGGCTCTTCAGGAGGAACCTGAGAGCCAGTGGTCAGCAGCGCTGGGATGAGAACTGGGATCAGACTGTTCTTCCCATACTAACGGCTGACAGCAGATGACCAACCAAAACCGACTTCATACAAGTCCAAATATGTGGTTTAGTGAGAAACATGGGTAGATTAAGGCCCGATTCATAGTCTATGCAAGCTATGCAAACGCAAATCCAGCTACGCTAAAAGGGTTTGGCGCATACTTACATTACATTTAGCAGACACTTCTTGACCAAAGTGACTTGTGTAGCAAAATGTGTAACGTGACACAAGCGTGTGTGCCATGTCATTTCAATCTGCATTGCTTGTGTAAACTATGAACCACCTCTGACCTCTCTTAAAAGAAGTCCTGTGGCATTGTTTGAGTAAGTGGTACATTTCCTAATATACAAGCCCTATGATGTCATCTTTTAGAAACAATGGCATAGGGTTCTTCTTTTAGGTGCAGCACTTATTAAATGAAATATGACAGGTTTGTTACTAATCCACGTATTTGGAATATTGGCAGGATAAAGGAGAAATCCGGCGAGTTTTCACATTGATCCATTTCTCAAGGTCACGAGTACTGACCGCTATGAAAAGAAAAAAAAATGAAAACAATCGGTTTTACCTAGCTCGAGTTGCTATAGCCAGCAGCTAACACAAGCAGGCAGCTACAGCACTACACTCTATGGGTATGCCCGTGAGCTCCCATGTACATGCCCCCAGAGTGTAGCATTGTAGCTGCATTAGCTGCTGGCTGTAGCAACTCGAGCTAGGTAAAACTAGGTGTTTTCGTTTTTTTTCTCTTGTACCTACAGTACTTGGTGACCTCGAGAAACAGAGATCTATGTGAAAACTCACCAGAGTTCTCCTTTAACTTTAGTGTTCCATTCCTTTATTTAAATATAAGGGCAGCATATATCTACCATGTGTAAATAATGTAAATAAATGCTTTATATCAAAGAAATAATGCAACATTTCTCTTTTACAAATATAGTTTTATCAATTCTATGGTGGAGAATCTGTTGTATGGGAAGATTTGGGTTGTAGGACCTGTGATGATTGAATGTTTCACCCCGGCATTTGCTGAAATAAAGAAAGGATATTTTATAGGTATTCACTGTGGGTCTAAATTAATGGAGCAATGCAAAATGAATAAAGTAATTTATACACTCACCAAGCTGCTTTTTGAAGAAACTGTATGTTTCTGGGTTGCGGATTGTGGAGGCAATGTAAACATCTGGTTGGCCACTTGTAGTGGAACATTTCAGCACCCTGCCCAATAGCGACACCAGACAGTCTACAATGTCAGGGTCATATACCACATCTGTATAAAAAAAACAATGGCAGAATAGACAACATTATAGGTATGACTTCACTTATGGTTATTGTTTGTTTTTCATTAGTTGGACTTAATACTGGCCCAGTCCTACCTGCTGCAATGACTGTGTTGGCGTCGATGTCTATTAACTGGTCCTCTGACACTTCCGCCCAGTCCAGCTCCTCAACACATACCGATACATCTGACAGATCGTGGCTGTTGAGATTAACATTTGTGCGCAGTTTCTGCAGCACACGGGGGTGGAAGTCGCTGAATACATACTTTCTAGGCTTACAAGAGCGACATATTGCTATGCCGGTTAGTCCAACTCCACTGCCCAACTCTAGTAAAGTCCTGAGGGGAAAAGGGGGCAGAGTGAACCCAGTATATGCATTCACAATCCACTAGGTCACATTTTGATGCTGGGCAGAATGTTTAAGTATTCATTAGTTAAACTGGGATAGAACCGGAGACTCACCTGCCACTGAACATCTGTGGGTTCTCCAAGGCCCACTCAGTTAGATAAAGAGCAGCCTCCCATGTGACCAGTCCAGTAGTGCCTTCAGATATAACAGCCTGGCTCTCTGTCAGACTCACTGTACCCCCTGAAGGCTGACAACCAAAACATGCTTACTGAACAGTATTTGGGACAATGAAGAGGGAGGGCCCTTTTGCTCAAACAAAGCCCCAATAAATCAATATTATGTAAACATAGATGCAGGGATTGTAGTATGTGCTGCTAATCCATGAACTTTAAACTGTCCTACCAGAAAATAACTTTTATAGCAGGTGGATTTCTCTTCGAGACTCAGAACTTCACTCAAGGCATCATAGAGTTCATCCAACGGTTCTGTTGTGGTAGATTCATGCTGAGAATATTTCTCAAAATCAATAATCGTGAACATCCCCTAAAATTGGTATCAGCAACACAAATGTGGCAATATAGCATACAGTGCAAAAGCAACAAACCATTTTTATAAGTTGTTGAAGAAAGAGTCTCCTGTATTTCACTGACGGAGGATGTTGGAGACAAACTGTGTGAAGACACGTCTGTAAGAAAGAACATTATAAGAGTTCAGGCTAGAACCGCTGCAATAATCTATCCACATAACGTTACTTTAACGAGATAGGCTACTAACCTGATTCAGAATATCGAGAATAAGGTCTGATGACCGCCCGTTTGTGAGTTCAGCTTCAAGCAACTAAATAATAAACATCATATTAAATGCATAACATCTTGAAATACCTTCATTAGGAGAACATAAACGTGATGCGTTCACTTACACTCCATGGAAGAGTATTCAACCGACACATTGCTAAGAACTGCACCCTGAAGATGGAAACGATATCTTTAACTTGGCTGGCATCATCTGCGAAATTAGATGAACTAATAGTCGTCTCCATTAGTATTTTAGAAGACTGCACATTAGCTGTTCATTCATACCAAGACAGACAGACAGTAAGGTTTCACGTGCAACCACACTACACCGACAACAGTTCCTGATTACCCGGAACGATTTCATGGTACTCCATGCAGCCGCGTTGCTACATAGTGGATGTAGTTTTTAACTGCAGACAGCTGCCCTCTTCTTCTTCTTCTTCTTCTTTCGGTTTTTATGGCGGTTGGCAACTAACTTTAATGGTGCATTACCGCCACCAACTTGGACAGCTGCCCTCCCTCGGGAAGGTTTTTTTTGTAGGCTTGGAAGCCTGTTTATATATATATATATATATATATATATATATATATAGCCTATATGTTTATTGTTTTTGAGTGTATTTACAACATGCACACATGCATACATCTGTTAACCATATTACAGATGCTAGGAGGGATAACATACCAAATGATAATGTAATAATAGGACATGTACATGTTAATAAGAGCTGGGGCAGTGCTGGAAAGCAAGCAAGTGTGCATAATTGCCTTTTTTACAGTCACTGTTTGTTTCTTTCCACTGCTTATGGTGATACTCAATTGTCCATATGATCAGTTGATAGGTCTATAGCTACACATTCATCAGTTATTACTTAAAAAAAAAGCATAATATATTATTCTCCAACTTTGTATGGTTCCAGGCCAGTACTGCATGCTGAATATCTGTTAGCCTCACCCTTGTTATCAATCATCTCAGGCTATTATCTAGGGTTGAACACTGGTCTTGAGCCCGCTCTTTTTGTTGCTCTGTCATTTGAACCAGCCTTCTGAGACAGACATGTCTGTGATCTTTTAAAGAGAAGACAGCTTTGACTTTTACTGCTAAAAGAATTGGGGGGTAAGACGAAACCTTTTTACCGGATAAAATGTTTTTGTAAATATGTGTCAATAAGAGTAGGTTACAATTATGATGTTAAAAAAACAGGTAGATTTTCATTGACTGGCGTGCGTGCAATTGTTGGCTAGCAATTAGGCTATAATTAAAAGAAAAACACTCTCACACACAGCCGTAGCAGCTAGCTAGGCCTACTGAAGATCAACAATAGGCTGGATGAGCGCATCACATCATGTCAACATCTCACAGACAGCAAAAATAGCATTAATTGGAACGTAAACAAATAATAAAATTATATATATATATAAGTAATAATATCAGAGCCAAGTTTCAAGAAGAAACGACAAAATCCTACACATTTGTAGGTTACATTCGTGTGGTAGGTAGGAACTATTGCATTGACCACAATAAAGTAGTCGGAAGGTATTTATGGACGCACTATCAACAATGAACATGGCGATATCCAGTAGCATTTAAGCTAAATGTAGAGTATGCCTATCAAATATTAGTTGTTATGAGAAAGCTGTATTTGTTGAGGTATAGATCTGTTGATTAAGATAATTAAAGCGATGGATTGACACAATTAACCTGTCCACTACGTCTTGAAAGGTGGGTATCATCATTAGGTTGCTAGAACTAGCGTATCTATCTAAGTTAAGTTTGACAGCTGTCTGGTCTGGAAGCTAGCTAACAGAGTGGTTGCATGACAGGATGTTATCGGTCAACTGAAATGTTACATGCACCCAAAATAGAAAATATTTCTTGCTAAACTTTCACACTATGTCAAGATGAAAATTTAGTAATTTGGTCATGAATGATGTGACAAATCAATAAAGGCATTCCATGAAGCTAATTTTGCCAGAGGGTTGTTGTAACTATAGAAACGGTTCAATAAAGCTGAAGGTCAGAAAAAGTGGGGCAGTAGCAGAGCAGAGAAACTACAGGCGCGCGATTCGTATCATGCAAGAGTAAATAAACGGGTATTTTTCATTTCCATTATCTTTTTAGGAGGCATTTTTCTTAACTTGTACACCGAAATATAGCTTGTTGCTCATTCGTTTTATGGTGTCATTCAACTTTTGCTGTGAGATAATGTAATCACCACTATCTGCATATTATGTTCACCTACAGGGTTTCTTTTTCAGTCGCTGGACGACCCTGAACTGGAAAATATGGTGCTGAAGATTTTCTTTCCCCAGTGCTGTAACATGGCCGACAGTGGCCTCTTGATTGGTCGCTGGCTCCCTGGCCATGACTCTGCTGTGGTCCTGGCCGTCATCCACTACCCGTTCATTCCCGGACAAGTCAAGAAGTACCTGAGCCAAATGCGCAGTGAGACAGATGTCGACCTCACTGTGCTGGGCTCCTGGAGCATGCCTAAAGAAGGCCAGGAAGGAATGGACAGCTTTCTGAAGGACCTCAGCACCATCTTCCCTCACAATCGCTGGCTTAAAATTAGCCGTGAGGTCGGCAAGAGTGGCTTCCACTGTGACATGGTAGGCAACGAGGGAACACTTTTCACGGATAAATCCAAAGGAAAGGATGAAAGTATCCCCAATGGAGAAAAGGACGGCGGTGACAATGGAGGTAGCGAGAAGATCATCTTCATCCACTATGACCAGCGCAAGGTGATGTTGTCCCAGCTCCACCCAGTCCAAGAGGCCATACAGAACTCCAAAGCAGAGCCCTCTGAACTGCGTGCCATGTTCCAGACAGTGTCCCACAGCCAGGCGCTCTTCTTCCTGGATAGGTACGACGACGGGCCACTGAAGACCACCCACTGGCAGTCGGAGGGCAGGGAGGCCAGCATCGTAGTGGAGCTGCTCAAACAGGGCTCTGTTCCCCTGTGCATGCTCATCACATGGATGCTGTCGGTCTGGCACTGGATATGTGGCATCAGGTGAGCTAGAACACACACACACACACACACACACACTATACTGTCTTTATAAATGTGCCTGGCTTTAATTGCGTGATAGATTCTGAAAAATTGATGATGGTTGTGTCCTTTGGTTTTTTGCAGGATACTGAATACACGTCCTATTCAGTTCATTTCCAGCAAACTGTCGACTTGTGTGCAGATGGGACACAGAACAGAGCATCTTCAAACTGTGGCATCTCCTAAAAAAGCCACCGGACACATGGATTTTATGAGGTGTGCATCAGATTAGATAAAAGTCCATTTTAAATAGGTAGCCAATATTGTATATTGCAAGGTAGTGTATTCTTATATATATATACGTTAATATATTAATCATTTCCTCCTGCAGAAAGGCCAACATTTTTGTGTCCTTCTTTGTGGACATGGCTCTTGGACTGCTGCTAATATCTTGGCTCTACAGGGAAAATCGTATAGGACAATTTGCCAATACACTGGTACCAGTTGCAGATGTAAGTATTATGGGTCACACTTTACATGTATAGTCCACCCACAGACTATAAACAGATGCTCAGATCATCAAAAACTATCTGTTAACACTGTTAACTACAATTTACGGTTAACGTTAAGGTAAGGACTTGGATTTGGTTAAGGTGATGTTCAGTAATTGTTCAACAACAATTTTTCATATTGAATTTGAATTTTGAATTTTACCAGATGATATATTAAGTCTCTGTGGCCTATCCAAGTAAACTGTATTATTATGAGACTGCTTATGAGGAGTACTAACTAATACGTCTTGAATGTAGAGAAGTGTGATAAAACTGCTCCTCAGTAAGTCATCTAGGATGAAAGTGTCTGCCAGATCAACAAATATAATGTGAAACTTATCTCTGACAGAATGCTTGCAACAAGTAGCATAGTGGCATTTTTATCTTGTAAGTGGCTTAAAACATCTGTTAACTTCTAAATGTTTAGCATGTTGCCAAAGAGCTTCAGGAGCTGCTGCAGTGGCTGATGGGGGCACCAGCTGGCCTGAAGATGAACAAGGCTCTGGATGAAGTGCTGGGCCGCTTCTTCCTCTATCACATCCACCTGTGGATCAGTGAGTTTTGGCTCTCTATAACTTCATCTAGCTTATTATGCTGTACTTTGTGCTCACTTTAGTGGGTAACAAAATAAACTAGATAAAGACTAGTTTTAATTGCAGACATTACCAACTGCATCTTATATAAACACTAAAACAAACAGTAATCAGTTCCTGGCACAGTTTTGTACTTTTGTACTGTTAATAAAACCAAGTATTTGGGCTGATCAATAACCCTGTTTTGTTTGCAGGCTACATCCACCTGATGTCTCCCTTCATTGAGATGATCCTGTGGTATGTAGGGCTCTCTGCCTGCCTGGGGTTGACCTTTGCTCTCTCGGTACTGTCAGACATTGTTGCCCTGTTGACCTTTCACATCTACTGCTTCTACGTCTATGGGGCCAGGTAAGGCTCACTTCCATATTTTGTATTGGTACCTTGCCCGACTGTCCATTTGTATGATGGATTATTGTGAGATCATGTGCACTTCTTACCAGCAGAGGGCAGTATTTGTCAGGCCATTTAGTGGAGGTCTTTCAAATGTTAGGTGAAATATGTTTTCAACACTCATAGCATTGAATTGTCCATCTCTAAATCTCAAGGAGGGAAAAACAAGTTTTATCTGTGGAAATGACCGTAATCAAAAGATTGATGGAATTACAAGGTGCTATTTGAATTTTTGAAATGCAGTGCTAGCCTGATCCTCACAGTTTACAGCTGATCATGAATCCATATGATATCTTTAAACATAATGTCTATATGATCATGCAAACAGCCTAAGGTGATGTGATTTTGCTGAGGTTTCCTGTTTCCTCTGAAGATACCATCTGTGGTAGTTAGCCATGTAGAACTCGGCACCTTTGGATGTTTAGAATACAAACAGCCACTTGAATGGAAAACTGTAAACAATACACAAATGAAGTGAGTGTTGTAAAGGTCAGCTATTTCACCTATCCCAAGCCCCTCCACAACAACAGCCCTAGGTTCCTCTCTGCACCTGGACTTGTATATTTAGAGTGGACTTCTCCACCGTGACTATAAGCATTTTGCGGTCCTGTGTGTCTGGACAATACGTGTCTTGTTTTACTTTGCTCTTTTGAACCCAGGAGAGTATCACAAAACGTATTTCACTTCTCATTACAATTTTAAATGCATCACACTTCTATCTAAACCAATGACACGAATGCATTATAAGTCATGCTCAGGGTTTTCCCATGGTGAAACCTCGGAGGATCTGTGTGATTGCTAATGGAGCTGGAGGCCTAGTGTGAGTCTGTCAATGTCAGGCTGGGTTGTTGTGTGCTGTTGGTCTAGACTCCTGTGACTGAAGCTGTAGACACCCAATCAATCACAGACGGTTACTCTCAGGTGGCATATAGTAGTTAAACATCCCTCTCTTCATCAAAATAGGCAACTTAAATACCCCAATGGTAAATAGGTGGCGCAAACACGTCTCAAATGGACTCATCTGGATTTCACAATTTATTTTTGACCAGGGAAGAAACAAAAAATAGAAACTAGATAGAAAAGAAAGAAACTATTGCTCATCTTACAGGAAACACCAGACTGGTTCATGAGCTCTGTGAGAGGCTATAGTGCTGTTCTCCTTGGTCATCGTCACTCGGGATCTAGTCATCCAAGTAGGGCCGCCTGTGCTGTGGTTATGATGAGCTCACGGTGTGTTGACTGGCCCTGCAGGTTGTACTGCCTGAAGATCTACGGCCTGGCCTCCCTCTGGCGTCTCTTCCGGGGCAAGAAGTGGAATGTGCTGAGGCAGCGTGTGGATTCCTGCTCCTACGATCTGGACCAGGTACGACTCAGTGGAGCCTTATCGCTCATTCCTCACCAGGGGTGTGTTTCCCAAATGCAAAGTTGCTAAGTTAGCAACTTTGTTGGTTGCAATGCAATTTCCCATTGCCAACCAACTAATTTGCTAACAGGTTAGCAACTATGCTTTTGGGAAACGCACCCCAGAGTTTGAGTTAGGCAGTTGAAGGAATACGTTTTATGTCTTAAGTGCACAGAGACCTTGGACAGTACAACTACACAATAACTGCTTTCAGACCTACGTGTAAGTCCGTATGTTCTGCGGATGTCAAGCAGTTGGGCCGTATATTTGAACAACATAACCATGTGTTCAACCACGTTCAACCTGTTCAACCACACAGAATCTGTTCATGTGCGTCGGTGTCGTTCACACATATGACCGCATAATGTCAGCATGTTAGCATCATATCTGAATCACTTGAAGGGTCGGACTTCCGTTTGGCAAAGCTCCGCATATACTGCGGAGGACGTGTCTGAAAGCAGCCTAATGTGTAGTTGCGACAGTGTGAGACACTGATGAAGGCCTAATGGCTAAAACATTTGTTTGTTACCCCTGTCGCTACTAAAGAAAATATTAAAAAGAAAAAAATTCTTGGAGTGCAACGTTTTTTTGATTTTGTAAATGAGTCAGCCCCCACAAACAGACTAACTGTTACTTTTGCCTTCTCTGTCAAAGCCTTAAATTCTGAGGTACCCTGCCTACAATATCCAACCATATTTGATCCCATTCCACTAAGTGCATCATCTCTCTCGACCTGTCAAATCTTCATATAATGACTACTCACGTAGAAAAACACAAGGAAACCTGATATCACCTCCACCTCCCAAAACACAAAAACCAACAAGCATTACATTAATACACAGGATTAGATGTTAAAATCCCTTGTGCCAAAATCCAAGGTAAAAACGCATTCAGAAGCCCCAACTCAAATTAACTTTAAAAAGCACGCTACCCACAAATCTGCCAACAAATGGTCACAAACACAAGACAAATGGCCATTCCAAAAGCAGTATATAGTATGCGGCATGTCATTGGGTTATCAAGTTGGCACCCTCATTCATCGATGTTTCGTTAAGTTAGGCAGTGAAACCAGCGTCCTGGAGACACTCCCCTCCATGCTGCCACCATATTACCACATTGAAATATCCAATACCCAAAATACTCTTAACCAGCCTAGGCACGGTCTAGGTTGGCTAGGTTGGTCCGTCCCGTTGATGTGGACTGAACCATAACCATAAAAACCCTAGCCAACCACCATCAACCTAGGCACAACCCACCACAAACACAAAACAAATGAGCCAGTTAGCTTACCTTAACTTACGCCCCATGTTGCCACCATATTACCACAATAAACATCCAAATACTCTTAACCAACCTAGGCATGGTCTAGGTTGGCTAGGTTGGGCTTAAACTGTATCTTCTAACTGGGTGCTTTGAGGATAATACAAGAAAAATAGAAAAAATATATCACTTTTAAGACATATTGGATAGTTGATTCAGGGTAATGTCTTACCTTAAGATTTTTCAATTTTGGCTTGTCTCAGTGCTCTGCTGCTGAGACTGTTGCATCTTAATAATTTAAAGGTGCGATTTGTAGGATTTTTAACGAACGTTCTGTAGGCCAAAATCAAAACACTGGTGAACGTTCTCAAGACTACCAGACACGAGCCTCTTCTGGGTTGCCAGATGTAATGAAGACTTAGCTAACGTTAGTTGACCTGCAGCTGCTTTAACATTTCTCCAACCATGACCCAGCTACACATTACGGAAACAGTGAAAACCAAAAATTCCTCTCTAACCAACGTAACATATTTAGCTGAAGTTAGCGATGCAGATGAAGTTTAGCATAGGCTACCTGTTGTGGAGAAATATGGCCAGCTCTGCGTCAGACTTGATATTCTTAGTTTGACGAAGACGTTACGTTCTCAGGAAGCTCCTCCGATGTCCACTTAATTTGTTTCTTGTTTTAATTTTGGAAATTTGCCTGCCTCTTGTAGGCGTTCATGACTACAACTGACAGCTGTTGACAGTTGCCCTTTGCTAATTTGGCAACCCAAATAGGAGGACGCGCTAGCCCATTATTAATACGCTATTCTAGAATTAATCGTTCAAAACATAAACGAAAATTCCAAGAGATTCTGCCCCGTAACTGATTTTTTTCCATGGGTTTTACGGGGTTTCACGGGTTAGAGTTATGTTGTCAAATAAGCCATTACTTCAATTCATCGTGTTTCCTCACTCTCTGACAACATATGGTGATCGTCTTTGGAATGGTTACAGTTTATTTTCCATTATTTCCTACATACTGGACCTTTAAGCACACATTCTGAATGTTCTTCCACTTGTTTTGTAGTTGTTCATCGGGACGCTGCTCTTCACCATTCTGCTCTTCCTGTTACCCACTACAGCCCTATACTACCTGGTCTTCACCTTGGTGAGTCCTTCAAATACCAGTGTTGTTTTCCATGTGTAGCTTCAGTTCAGATAATTATGGGATGTGCATCTCTGCGGAATTGAACTTGTGAAATGAAGATTGCTTTATTTAAATTTCAAAAAAACATTGAAATTCCAGTCCACAACACTCACACTACATTGCAAGATGGAGTACAGCAGAGCCTCAATAAATTACGAAAATCAGAGAAACCACATCAACTTTTAATCCTCCTTGTAAGATTCATGAACCTCTCTCACGATTATAAGACACTTCACTAGAGTGGCATAAAAACTCTTCTTCCTCCTCCTCGCTCAGCTCTGACCTTCATCATAGTATTTGGGACTGTGCGCTAAAACATCTTCACACCACTTTCACAGAGAATATCAATGACCATTTGCTCAGTCTGTCAGTTTGGCGCCGTGAATGATTTTAGATCATTCATACGCATTAGAAAATACCAGAAAAGTGCTTATATTGTTATTGCCAGATTACCTCTCATACTTGATTGTAGCAAAGCTGCAACATTATGATAATGGATATTGAGTTTGAAAGTGTTTCTCTTAAGGTTCTGCCCTTCTGGGTGGTGGTGGTGATGGTGGTGGAGGTGAGGGGCGTAAAAGCCCTATGGCTTCAAGGTCAAAGAGAGGTCAGTTAGACACAGCAGGTGTTCATGCTGATTCATGAGATACGTCAGATCAGAACAGTGTCATCTCCCACCTCTCCATCGTGGATAGTGAAAGGGAAGACATACAGTATGAAGGACATTTTGCAGTTCATTTTTCATATTCAAGTATTGTGAATGGTTGTATTTCTCCTGACCAACTCTTTAAATATCAGTAAAGAGAGAGGAATGCATAGCCTGCCTGATTACCCCCTGAGTTCCCTCAGGACTGCCCTGCTTCACACCTTTTCCCATGATACCATTCCAGCAGTATTATTAAAAGCATGATAATCAGATTGGCTCGTTGTCTGCCATCACTGAAAATGTGAATGGGAGCTAAATATACTCCCATTCACAGAAAGTGATTGAATTGATCTGCTATTTAGGGAGAGGCATAGTTGGGAGTGAGCTTTAATCTGATCTGATCCCACTCTGTCTCTGCAGCTTCGTCTAGTGGTGGTGCTGTTCCAAGGCCTGATTCACCTCAGTGTTGACCTCATCAACTCTTTCCCTCTGTTTGCCATGGGGCTACGCGTGTGTCGGCCTTACAGGCTTGCAGGTGAGCTGGGTATTGTCAGGTGCAAATGGTGTTGTGCCACCTGTTGTAACATCTGGACCACATAAGTTCATTTTAAAATGTCATAGTATCGGTGTTGGACTGTAATTTGCTGGTCATTGTTGCATTTGGTAATCAACCGAAACTCTCAATATCTGAGTTAAAAACCGTATGCATATAGTTATAACATTACAATGATGCTTGCTCAAATTAATGAAAGTTAGTAAAGTAAAGTCAAGACAACAGGCCTAAACGACCTAAAGTACTTTACAGTTGAGGTAGTAAAGAGTTCACAATAAGGAAATACATTTAAGGAGCAAGGAGATAATGGCAAGACAGGGCAGGGATAAAAAAGGATAAGAAATAAAATAAGGTAATGCCTAAAATATGAGATTAAAAAATAAGATAAATAGTAAAATAAAGAAATAAAATAAATGTTTATATTAGGGCTTTAGAAGGGAACTGTAGTGTGTTAATGAAGCTACTCTATGTGTTAAGTGTAATCTGATGCATCCTTCCTTGTTGACGTAGTTTGTTTGTGTCTTTGCAGAGGGGGTAAAATTTAGAGTGTTGACTCAGGAGCCTGGGACTCCGCTTCATCTGTTAATGGAGGTGGGTTTAATTTATTCATTATTAGCATAATGCTGTTGACATTACTGTTGCAGCGGGCCTTTAGTTGGAGATCCAGATCCAGAAGCCGGATTTGGCTTCTTAATTCATTTATGTTCGCAGTTCCATGTTGAATTATTAGTGTGAAGACTTTGGGGAATGACACCAAGGGCAGTGTAACTGCTCTAATACCCAATTGATTTCTGCGTAATTCAGACCTAGGTAAAACATTATTATAGATTCACTTTATTCTGCACCATCACCCTATCCTTGCTCGTCTCTCCTCCCATTTATTTCGTCTGTCTCTCTCTCTCTCTCTCTCACACACACACACACACACACACACACACACACACACACACACACACACACACACACACTCCCTCTATCGTGTCTTTGTCCAGATCAATCCTATAAAGTGCAGCACGGTGGTGCAGTTCTACCGGACGCCCACCTACAGCTGCTACCCCAGGGACTCGTGGGGAGCTCTGTGCAAGAAGCTCTTTGTGGGAGAGCTCATCTATCCCTGGAGGCACAAGAGCAGCACCAAAATGGACTGAGGCCTCAGAGGACAAGCCAAGAGCAGGACCAAAACAACAAGCAAACAAGCACTGCTGGGTACACAGGGACAGAAGGGCATGTGGAGGGCAGGGGGGATGTTTCCTTTATTTTTCCCTCCGGAAGCAAAAAAGCAATAGCTGCCAATATAATATTATGTTACAGATAGTGAATTAATAGAGATTATAGGATAGAAAGGTACAATCTAGTATTGTGTATTTATTAGGACTTCATTCACAAAATGCAGTAATTTTTGAAAGTGTCATTTAGGATTATTTAAACTAATTATTTTCTACATGCAAATCAAAATGAATATTTTTTTTTTATTGAAATGTCAGAGACCCTTTTTAACATTATGAATATTTGCAAAAAAAAGATAAATGACCTGAATTAATGAAATGTACTTGATTATTATGTGTATTTCATAGTTTATTTTTTAGTAGGTGAATTGTGCCATCACAGTAAGAGTCAGACATACGTATTTTACAACCTGTAACCATGGCGAGGACATGCCATCCAATTTGATTTGCTGCAGGGAAAATAAACCAACTCTGATTCCAATCATCTGACCAGGAAGACAAACCGTTGACCTTCCACTCGGTCTGTCGTTTAGCACTGCCACCATCTGATTGTTTCTTCCCAGGCTGCTATTTCTCACACTCACTCCAATCATCAGATAGTATTTGTCCAGGGAGAACAGGGAGCAGATGATGATTGATGAAGCTTTGTAGTACCTAGGTGCTTTGTTAAAGCAGGTCCATAAATCCTTGCTGTTCCTGACTGGATATTTTGAATGGATTGATCAACTTAACAGTTGCTAAAACACTGGATATATATATATATATATATATCTGTTTTATGTGCCTACTTTTAGACTAAGATGGCCCCTGAGACTATGCATAGATTTAATGTTGACAGAAATAAGCATAGTACACTGTTAGTGGAATTATGACTTGACCTCAAATCCAGGCTGAACTTTAATGTGTTTAATTTTTGTGTTGTTTTAATTTGGTAATGGAAATGATTTGGGTGTACTTCAACTGTATTATTAAAAATCATTAACATTTCTAATTAAATTAAATTAAATTAAATTTCTGATTCATGACTATGTAATTTTGCTCTTATGACCTGCACTTGTAATCTGTTCATGGTGCACGCAAAAGCTGTGTGTGTGTGTGTGTGTGCGTGCGCGTGTGTGTCCGTGTCCATGTGTCCTT
Organism: Alosa pseudoharengus; assembly: GCF_046254945.1. Taxonomy (NCBI): domain Eukaryota; kingdom Metazoa; phylum Chordata; class Actinopteri; order Clupeiformes; family Clupeidae; genus Alosa; species Alosa pseudoharengus. The sequence continues at coordinate 38,833,708 of NW_027468774.1, forward strand.
AAGGACTGAGGGAGGTGTGTTGGTGAAACAAACACAGATGTGTCCCATGAATTGCCCTGTTGAGAATGTGAGCAGACAGGACTGGAAAACTGATGATGAATGTCACCACATACCAGCAAGACCCACCACCCACGAGGTTCCACTGACAACCTGGTAGTAGGGCTGCAATATTTGCAAAACATATCTAATTTAGATTACCCCCCCTGACAGATATTACCATTTGATATGCAATATCATTTTTGAAAGTCAAACTTCAGTTCAATATTCCAAATTTCACTTTAAGTTGGGCCACTTCTGATTGGTGAGCAATGAGCATGCCTTATGCATTAGAAGCACAGCAGTCCTGTCAGGTGAACTTCACTGTCTGACACACAAGGAGGATGACATGAATATAAAAATCTGTAAAAAGATGTGACAAGATTAACCATTGGGACTGAGTTGCAAGTTGCACTATTCATTTCTGCCTTTGCATTAGCTCAAATTGTGATTTTGATTAGAAATCAGTTACTTGTGCAGCTCTACCTAGTTCCATTAAAAACCTGCAATATATTCAACAATGATGTGGCTGTTTATCATTACGTGATATTAGGTCACTGTGGCACATCACAAATGAGTAGTGACTGTTTAACCTTTTAATTAACCTATATATTATTCTGACCTAGCAATCTAATAAGATTATGAGATCAGGCTCATAGATGAAGCCATGTTGAATTTGGCTTTTAGTGAAATAAATATTGTAAAGGGCTGCATTACAGCTGCACGAGTTCTTCACTGGACAGCGATGAGCCAGTAAAAAAAAGCATCATCTCTCTCTAAACCTCAAGGTATTAAAATAGGGTAATCGCCTGGGCAGCTTACACTTGTGTCTATTCATGTTAGAGCACCACTGGTTTCATGGCATTAACAAAACTATAATGTCACCATCCCCCATTTCCCTCAGAGGCCCTTTTATGACTCAGATCTAGATGGTCTTGCACAAAGACTTCATATCAATTTGCATTTTAATCTATTCAGAGGAAGGAGAATAATCTCTCAACATTTTCCTGAAAGTGCTTTGACCTCTACTCCCAAACAGCTGTCATTACACATAGCTTCCTGGGTGAACTATAATTTAAAAAAGGAAAAGCTGCCCAAGCTCCCACAGCCATAATAGCTGAAATGGTAGCCTACTTGATTGCTATGTTTGTTTAAATGCTACAGACTGAAAGCTTACTATTTCACGTTTCTGTAGACAAGCAGCAACTTAATGCTTAGTGGCATCTCATCTCAATATGTCAAGTTCGCAATGTAGGCCTATCCCAGGGGCGTCACTAGACCTTATTCACTGGGGCACGTGCCTTAGTAAAAGTCTCCAGTGCCCCAGTAAAATTCTAGCGCTGCTCTCGCTGGAAACGGCATTCATAAGCGCATCTCCGTGCCCGGTTTAGTCATGACTCGAGCCTGTCACTTACCAGCCAATAAAAAACAAACAAGGAAAAAAAGAAAGGGGCCATAATAGCCAATCAGGAAATAGCACCTCTGTAGTTGGGTAAGATTGAACGCAACAACCAATGAAAATCGTTCACATGATTCTTCACTTTGAGCGCAAAGCAGGCCCGGGGTGGGTAATCGGGAGAATTCCCGGTGGGCCGCTTCACTTTTGGGCCGGTCGAGGAAAAAATATTGACATTTGTCACGTTAGTCTAACTTCTCTTAAAGTAGGCTACACGTTCCGCATTCTGTGCATGGCACCGTTGCCTCTGCATGGGTTGTAGCCTACCGTGTGAGGGAGTTCTCCCCTCCCAAAAAGAGTTGGTTGGGTCCATATAGCCCGTCTTTTCCAAAAAAGTTTTCTCAGATACGGATAGCCGGGCCGGCCCTGCAGTAGCCATAAGCGTCAGGAAGGATGGATGGTAGAAAGAGGCCAGGAGGGACTGAAACGGCCAGGTAGATGCTGCTAAATGTGCCAAGCTTCTAGATTAGGCCTACAGACAGGCAACTGGTAAAGAGAGATAGCCTAGGCAATGATTATTAGCAGTCATTGGGCTAATATTGGACGTTTGTAACGTTGTCAAGCTATTTGCAAGCAACATATTACATTTCCTAAAATATTAGCCTTTTGTATCCGATTCATTGACTTTGCAGTATGCAAATATTAATAACAAAACTGAAGTTTGATCTGTGTAGGCCTATGCGGTAAAAATTGTAGCCTCTGAGCAGCAGAGTCGACCACTGAAAATGATGAGCCCGAAATTAGTGATGAGGAGGCCATGACTACAGGGACAAGTAGAGAGGATAAATTAAAGTTATTTAATGTAAGAAAGAGCAAAATATGTATGCTACATGATGAACCTATATGCCTTGTTTGCTTAGAAGAGGGTGTAGTAAAGGAGTAGGCTAAATCACCAAACAACAATATAGCCTACCCATGCAAAAAACATGTAGCCTAAACATTAGTTCAATATGCCTCTTTGTGGAAGCGTGGGATAGGCTACATTTCAAAGGCTTTCTTTCTTTCTGTCTTTCTTTCTTTCTGTTTTTGTTAACTTGTGGAATAGTGGAATATTTTTTGTTAACTTCTTAGTTGAAGTGAATTAATATAACCTTTACACATTTGTTGAACCATGGTACTAATAAAAACTACAGGATAGTAAGAGCTGAAATGTTGCTTCATTTATCCAATTTCCACCACTATGGAAAACGTGGGCCGGTCTTGGGCCTGAAACTCCCGGGCTGAAAAGTGGCCCCACTCCGGCCCTGGCGCAAAGTAAGTCGTCCCCTGTTTTAATGTTACAACAAATTCACAACTTGTTTGACAGAAAATATGACAAGTTGATCGATGTTAGAGAATGTTGCCCACATAATTAGCATCTGTTTTTCAATGCTTAGCGCCAAATTTGTAGCCTAAATTTAGCAACAGTTTACCAGCTTGTGCTCTTTCCCTGATACACACACTCACACCATGCGTAGGCTGCATGCAAACATGCGGACAATTAATAATGATTTACGTATACTGTAGAGAGAGTCCTGTAAAAGTAGCCTATACTGTTTGTGAAGCTGTCCTACTGTAAAACTAAACATAGTCTTCTGATAAACTATTCAGAGATGGACATCAGACAATTCTTCCTGAACAGAGGCAGTGGGAGAGGAACAGTGAGGAGAGATGAGGAGGAGGGAGGTATGATAATTGCCCACATTAACGGTAACATTAACATTTATGTTAAAGTGCCAGTGCTGTGATTTGATCAATGGTTTAATGGCAAACTTAAATAAGTTTGCTGCATTTGCAAATGTAGCCTATAATAATCTACACAGACTCTGTGTAGATTATAGGCTACATTTGGAAATTATCACCAAAAGTCAATATGAAGGCTTTAGTAGGCTATTTAAGCTACAAAGAACTGCAGTATTGCCAGGATGACTATAGGACCCTTGCCTGGGAGGGAAGTATATCTCAATTTTGACTAAAAAATAAGCTTTCCCTTGTGTTAGTAGGAAAGCCTATTAAATTCATGCAGTGAGTATAGGCCTACTTATTCCTATGTGTTAGGATGTTGCTGAATAGTGGTTCTTGCAACAATTGAGGGAGAGAGTGCTGGTCCTACAGTATGACAGTGACAATAATGATTTTGAAGCTTGTAGCCTATCAATAGGTTAGCCATTTATTTCATATTGCGCACACATTTATTTATTTATTTATTTAATGTATTGGGAGTTGGGGGCCTGTGCCCCAGCAAAGCTCTAGGTCTAGAATCGCCCCTGGCCTATCCTACAGTAGGTCGGGAAGGTGTAAAGTAGATTTAGTTGCTTTTGTGAGCAACTGTTAATAAACAAACTGTTTTAATGAGTTAATCATGAAAATGTAATGATTAATATCGTTCTAGGTATTTTCTATTTGGGTCGTATTTGTTGTTGACATGCAGTTCAAAATGTATCGAAAGGGCCACATCAAAAGATTGCAAGTCAGCACATTGTAACGACCTGTATCAGCTGCTGTATTGCCGCCTGGATTTCATCCAAAAAAGGTGCCCATTGTAAAGGCTGGCATATAATTTGATTGAATTCAATATTAACCTATCGCAGTCTAATAAGCGATTATGGTGTCCAATCGTAAGGCAAAGTAGGTGGGCCTTATTTTTGGGGGGTGGGAGCAACACTCAGTCGCCTTGAGTGCAGTACATTCTACGTCTGACAGTGCATGATCAGGAGTATATGCCTGGTCACAGGAGATAGCTCGTCTTGTAACAACGGGAACTAATAGTTTCAGCACTTCTAATGCAACCTTTACAAACAGGGTTTCGGACCAATCGTGGAAGAAAAGAGAGGACGCAACAAGCTGGTTCTGGACTCTTCTCGGATATCCCATGCTAAGTTCGGAATCGTTGTTGTCCGGGGGAAAGAAAGAGGGGCCTGGGTGCAGTCGTCTGCTGAACTAACGTTACGATTAGCTGCTTGGCTAGCTTCCTTACATGTTTTCAGATAACTGAGTTGCCAGCGTTTCTGTATGTGTTAACGTTATATAAGTATTATCCGGAGACCGCAATACTGATATCACATCAGACATGAATGTTGTGTCAATGTATGGTAGATGTTGCTCCTAAATTGGTTTGGCAGTTGACAGGTATAGTTTCTATCGTTAGCTGGCTAAATAGCCAGCCATAGCTAGCTGGCTGCATTAGCTACCGATCCATATTGGGGTTTACCTATTTGAAAGCGCATGCTAACTGTCTGGCAAGGAAAACAGATTTCTTTCTTTAGTGTCCGTTCTTGTTAACTTACGTGTTTGTTCTTCCCATAGAACAACAGACAGCTAGTCAACACATCGTCGCTACCTTGATTCCTGTGCTATTTGAACGCCTGTGCATTAATTATTGGGGAAAGTCAAATGTATACTCTTTGTTAATTGTTGACAGATTAGCAAATGCTAGCTAACCTAACTAGCTAACAATGAAGCCTCAGATCATTCTAGCTAGCAAGCTAAAGTTAGCTGGCTAGTAGACGCAGAAGAAGCAAGTTGATATTTCGAGTTGTTTTGCCATTGTCATATTTAGGTTTTCTTTTGAAACCTACATCGTTTGTCTCCACTACATGGCATTGACATAGGGAAAACTCTGAAAAACGATATTTGGCTACTAACGCCTGAAAAAATGGCCAGTTTCTGTGTAAACAAGTTAGATAGCAAGGTAATGTTAGCTGGCTAGCTTACTTGGTGCGATATCCGCTGTTTGTATTCACTATTGCATACTTGGTGTGATCATAGTGCCGTTTTGATAAGTTATTTTAACATCGTTTACCTTTGCAAATAGTTTTAAACCATTAAAAGACAGCGGCAGATCAGATACTGCTAGATAATTGTCAGCTGGCTCAAACAACATCGAGAGAACTGGGACCTTGGAGTCATTTGAAGCCACCTGCCAGCCAGCTGGAAAGGTTCATGACGTAGATTGGAAGACAGAAGACCCCAAGGGCATCCTTGGCATCACTTGGGACACACCGTACCCCGTTTCTGTTGCCACCTACTTGAGCTCAGATGTGAGGCAGAATGGGGACCCAGGGAAGCCCTGTGAAGAGTTACGACTATCTGCTCAAGTTCCTCCTGGTGGGGGACAGCGACGTGGGCAAAGGAGAGATTTTGGATAGTCTTCAAGATGGCTCTGCGGAGTCTCCATACGCATACAGTAGTGGTAAGACCATATTCTTGTAATACATGCACAATTAACTCACAGAGCATGACAGTTCCATCTGTTTACAAGAGGGCTGAGTTCTTCTGGGTTATTTCTACAATTGCAAGGTAATTCTCACCAACTGTAAACAAGGATACAAGGAAGTTTATTGTCACATGCATATAGTTACTGGAAGTAAGAAATGCAGTGAAATTATGTCTGGTGGCGCCAGCCTTTGGATAATAACTAACCTGTAGGCTAGAAAATGCCCACACACAGCCTACCTCACAAACCAGCGTGTTCGTGTCCATGTCCATGTGACTGAATAAACATATTATGGCATGACAGCGATGTTACTTAGTTTGGAGTGTTGACTCATCTGAAGAGGAGCCACTCTTTCTGATGTGCATGACGAGAAGGCATTTCAGCCTCTAATCTTGTGGTTCGTGTTAGTCACCGAATATGCCACTAACTTGAGTCTGTTTATGTTGCTTTACAGTTGGCACTAAAGGTATTTGTTGTGCTCATGCTGAGATGGTAAGGCCAATGCTAGTTGGCTCTGACAAGTGTGGTCTGAACTCATTAAATGGCAGCATAGTAATGTTGGCAGTGAGAAGTGACTGTGAGTGACACTTGGGGCTTGACAAAACCTCAGAAATCATGGAATTTCTGATCCTGAATGCAAGACCAAAAACAAAAAGGTGTGATCAAGAGTAAGAAATGATTATCTTACTTCTGTTCCAAAAACAATGCCTGTTTGTTTAAATACTGAATGGCTGAAATGTAGCCATAGATGCACTGAAAATGTTTTGGGTTAATGGTGCTCTCAATACAGGATCTGCACCTTGTGGTTATTTGTGAGCAAAAACTCTCTGTCTGTGCATGTAGTGTCCTTATGCCTCTGCCTTTGACAGCAATGCAGCCCCTCAGTCGGACATCTCAGGTGGTCAAAGCGAACAAACCCACAGCTGTTGCAAAACTAGCATGCTAAACCAGCAGAGGAAAGGAGACACGCGTGCACGTTCAGCCATAATTAGGCTGCTTACAGTCAGTCCCTTCTCCCTGCCGAACCATCCCTGGGGGATTGTGCCAGGCAGCTACATTACATGAGAAGCTGCCTACCTTCCAGCTACCCCACAGCTGACTGCTGCTTCTTCTCCATGGATGGATACTATCACAGGGGGAAGAGAAAAGCCTTTTAACTCGCACAGGGTTTTATGATGAAATATGCATCACCCTAGCCCACACAAACCCATGGCCGGAAGATATGTACCAGATGGAGAATTGCTCTTGAAGGTTCCTTGCTAGCAAAGGGGTTTGGGATTGCAGAGGTGTTTTTGAAAGGGGTGGTGGTGTTCCTGCTATGTAGGTTAAATAAAGCCCTCGCGTTTAAGACTGATTTTAGTCATTTGTATTTCACTGTGTTCTGAAATGCTTGCTTTAGACTAGCTTAGACATTTGTGGCTGGATTTCTCTAGGCCTTCTCATCCGCTGATGATGTCTCCTGCTGGCCATTTTAATCATCGTTTGGGAGGTCCACTAAAAGGAGCTTCCTGCAAGCCTTCCTCTTGCCAAATCCAATCAGGGCCATCACTGCATAGAAATGCTGAGGGATTACAATAATCAGCAAACACAAGGCACTTCATAAGCCACCAGTCTTCATCATTAAAAAATGTGGAACACAAAGCTGTTTTTTTTCCGATTAGGGAACGCTCTAGGCTTCTTTACTGGAATTGATTCCCTCCCTCTCTCTCTCATTCTCTCTCTCTCTCACCCCCTCAAGCTCAAGAGGCATGTGTGTAAATATTTCAATAGAGAGGAGAAGGCGAGATATTATGCAGACATTTCCCCACTGTAATACATGTTTTTGGTTGCAACTCAATGTTTTTTTCAATCTTGAGCACAGATCAAGAACAGTGTTTTGGAACAGCTAAACAACCTCCAATGGCTGCCAAGTCCAAGCGTAGGAGAAGGCATTCTGTGAAATTGGAATTTACTTTATTAGCCTTCAGCTCAGTGTGCCCAAATTCCTTCAAGGTTGTTGAAAATCCTCCATTTGCGCCACCGCCATCAGACATAATGGGTTAAGACGACTTTACATCCGTGCTGCCTGGTCCACACCTTCAGAAATTGTGGGAGGTGTTAAAACCAGACTTTCCACTTTTTTTCTCCCCCAAGGGATTGCATATGCTTCTTCTTCAGTGCACCTGACAGAACACACCTGTCAATCATATCCACACCCTCCTGGGCTGTCTTTGTGTGTGTTTGGCCTACCGTGCAAGACAAACACTGCTTTAAAAAGAGCAGTGTGTGTTGGGAGGACTGGGTAGCTTAGAATGACATTGCTTTTGTTGAGCTCAAGCAGATTTGTGTCTGCTGTGCTGTGCTGTGCTTTGAAGAATGTGCTCCAGAAGTGGGCCTGCTGCAGCACTGCTGCTCTGGAGCATAGACAGTTCACCAGGTTTTTCCTCACCCCCTTCACTGAAAGTAACGTTTAAGGGAAAATGGCGAAGGGAAAAGTCAATACCACCTGTTAAATACCGCAGTTATAATTGACTTAATAATGTCTAGGTTATAATTCCCTGTCGTGAATGCCTTTGTGCTATTACACACACACACACACACACAAGCACACACTCCCACAGCTCTTCCCTCTGCCCTCTCGCCTCCTTCTCTTACCACCCCCCACCCCCCCCCCCTTGCATAATTTCAGTGTGAGGGGCTTTGGCAGTGCAGTGCTGCTGAGTTGATAATTGCACACCACAGTGATGCTGCCACTGCTGTGACTGTGAGGCGGGCCACACGCCCAATCAACAGGACCTGACAAACAGCCAGCAGCAGGACATGCTGACATGGGAGGGATGGCTGGAAAGGAGGACATGTTAGCATCCATTCACCACCAGCACGATTGGGATTGTTTTATTTTTCTGGGAGGAGAAAAACAGGGTTTGTGGGGGGGTTATTGTGTTTGTGTGTGTGTGTGTGTGTGTGTGTGTGTGTTTGAAGGACTGGTCTTAACAGCATCTGGTCATGGATTAGGGAGTTGTGCATTTGGTGGTGTGGTTTTTGGAAAGAGGAAGAGAGATGTGATTAGACGGGTAGCATGGATCAAATGGCAGCCCCCTCTTCCCTTTTAAGTGTAAGCTGAGGCCGAGAGCCGTTTCCTCCTCATTAGGCTCTCTTCTGCATGTTTAATAATGGAGGCTTGGACAGCCTGCCTGCCTTCAGCGCTGAGCTGAGCTGCTCTCCCTGTCTGGACAGCTTTCCTCTTGCTTTCTGCTTCTTCTCTCTCTCTCTTTCTGTCTCTCTCTCTCTTTCCTCTTTCTCTCTCTCCTTCTCTCTTTCTCTTTCTCTCTCTCCATTTCACTCTCCCTCCCCCTATTCCTCTCTATCTCTCTCTCCTTTTTCTGTCATTTCATTCTATTTCTCTTCCTCCTGTTTGCTCTCGTTCTTTTTTAGGCATCTTGTCAGACCAAATGTGCGAGGAGCCCTTTCTCCCCCCTCTCAGGCTTGTTCTGTCACCAGGTCATGAAGGCTTGAAGAAGGAATCGGGCCCAAAAAAAGACTGCGCTTGTCCTGTCCTTGTTGAGCTGTTGTCTCCTCTCTCTTCTTGTGCCCCCCTGCATGTGTCCATTGTATCTCTAATCCTCTATCTTACTCTTCTTCCAATCTGTGTTTTGTCTTGGTGTTGTTTCTCGTGTCTGGCTGCTGTCTCATCCAGCCTTGCTCACTCAGCGTTTGGTTTCTCTTTCTTCCTCTCTTCCTCGTTTTGCATCCCTCTCTTCTGTACCAGGCAGCCCACCATCCCCCTACCCTATCCCATCCCCGCCGCATCATCCTTGTTGCCATTTTGTTTTTCATCGCTGATCCTCCCTTCATGCCTTTTAATCTCTCAGCTCCTGCCAGATTGTGTATGTGGAGAGCAAACAACTTGGATGAAGGGATGATATGGGAGTGTGTGCAGAGCATCAATCAATCTCTGTGTGTGTGTGTGTGTGTGTGTGTGTGTGTGTGTGTGTGTGTGTGTGTGTGTGTGTGTGTGTGTGTGTGTGTGTGTGTGTGTGTGTGTGTGTGTGTGTGTGTGTGTGTGTGTGTGTGTGTGTGTGTGTGTGTGTGTGTGTGTGTGTGTGTGTGTGTGTGTGTGTGTGTGTGTGTGTGTGAGAGTAAGGGAGAGAGACAGACAGCGGTAGTGTTGGCATCGGTGGCGGTGATGTGGTAGGGATGGGGGTGGGAGGGTGGGCATAAACAGCTGCAGCGCTACGCTCGTCTCGTCATGACGAATGTGCTTGGCATCTGTGCGTCCTCGCCTGTTGTCCGCATTGTTCCTGGCTGTCAGCATTACAGGTAATCAGATTATTAGAGTGTGCGAAAGGATGAACCAGCACATAAGACAAGCTCATTTGGTTTTGTGAATATGACAGTCGCTGGCTGTCGCTGTATGCCTTATGGCGGCAGTATTGGGTGTGTGGGGGTGGGGGGGGGGTTCATCGACACACAATGGGCTTTTGTTGCCAGCAGAGAAGCCATTAAAATGCTAAACAGGTTTTAAAACAATCCACAGCAGCTGAGACGCAGCAGCGCAGAAGCAAAACACTCCTGCTGCTCTGCCTCTGTGCTCTGACATGGAGGGAAGAAGCCTCTGGAGAACAGGGAGGGGGTGTGTGTGTGTGTGTGTGAGCGAGAGGGAGAGAGAGAGAGAGAGAGGAAGACAGAGAGAGAGGGAGAAGGAGAGCAAGGAAAGAAGATAAGAAGCAGGTGTATGAGACAGGAGGAAATAAATGAGAGCAGACTCTGATGGCCCATCACCTGTTCTGATGGCCTCTTTATGTACTTTATGTACCATCTCACCTGGATAAAGTTCACCTACTTGTGGATACACCCTTGCATGCGCACACACACACACACCACACACACATGTGAGAACCGCTTGGGAAAGGCCTTTACCTGGCCTTTCAACACACTGCACCTGACCTCGTCTACTCCTTTGCGCAGTGCCAGCCCAGCCCAGCCTGGCTCTGTGATCTAATAATCGATTCACTTTATTATAAGAGCTTAAGGAAGGAGGCTTTCACAGTCCCCAAATGCAATCACTATGTCCCCACGTACCACTGCATAGCATAGCGTAGCACTGCACTGCAGAGACTCGGGCACTTAAAGCAGCGGCGTAAAATCACATTTGCCGCCTGAAGTGAGTCACCCCCTTGCTGTGCCAAGCCATTCTGGGGAGTGTCTGCAGCCAGGGCATCGCTGCAGCACCACTGTGGCACTAAATTCTGCCCCCCCCCCCCCCCCCCCCCCTCTCTCTAATCTCCTAACGTCTGTTTTTTGTCTTCTCTTCCCTGCAGGAATCGACTACAAGACCACCACCATTCTGTTGGATGGCAGGAGAGTGAAACTTGAGCTCTGGTAGGTAGAGATGACGCCCCTGAGTGCAATGCGTCTCTGGGCTTGTCGGATGTTTGAGTGTGTTGTCTACAAAATTACTCTGAAATGTGTTTGTCTTCATGTTTGTGCATGTCGCATACATATAGCATAACATGCGGTGTGTGTAATGTGCTTTACAGGCCAGTCGTTAGTTCTAAATGGATGGTTGCTATTGCCCAAGGTCAGTTGTTAGTTCCAGCTCTCCCGATGTCAAGCGGGCATATCCCAGGATTCTGATGAACCTTTGAAACATCGCTATTTTACTTAGCCTATTGCCATCCAACTAGCTAAAAGCCACCTCCGTCATATGCTAAATGTTGCTATGTTCTGAACGTCTGTATTATACAGCTTGGATGCAACGTGACCGTTCATTTAAACTTCACAACGAATTTGGCGAATTAATATTCAAGTGTGATACGGCCAAAAAAATGGATCTGCTTCATAGGTGTTCAATTAACATATGTTAATGTACGTTCTGAAGAATGCAGGACAATGGGAAATTCAACCAAGCAGTGGAATAAAGTATAGTTGCATTTATATTTTACTGGCACTTTTATCCAAAGCAACTTTTACTGAAGCTACATCGACAGCATTCAAGCAAAGCAACATTTTACATTTAAGCTACAGGGCAATAGGAACCCTTAGAGTAAACAATACATTTATAATACATCTATATAATATAAATAAATACCTTTTACAAAAAACAAGATGACCAACAAGCACTAGCCCACGTTGCCTTGATGCCCAGTGATGTTGCTAGTAATTCCTCTCCGTTCTCTGAACAGCTGAAGGAGCCATCCTGTGCCTGCTGTCTCCTTTACAAGTTAGGCCCCGTCATCAAATGATAGGCCCTGCCTGATGAGATGTGAAATTATGATGTGTGCCACAGTGCCAGTGTGTTGATTGCTTTCTCTTCTGTCTTTGAACTGAATTGAATGGCCACTCAACATATTGTGTTTTAGTATAAATATATAAGTATATATACTCTTTTGATCCTGTGAGGGGAAATTTGGTCTGCATTTATCCCAGTCCGTGAATTAGTGAAACATACACAGCACACAGTGAACACACAGTGAGATTAAGCACACACTAACCCGGAGCAGTGAGCTGCCTGCTACAGCAGCGCTCGGGGAGCAGTGAGGGATTAGGTGCCTTGCTCAAGGGCACTTCAGCAGTGGATGTGGGCATGGGAGAGCAGTGCTCAACCACTTCACCCTCCCACATTTTTCCTACTGGGTCGGATCGAACCGGCAACCCTTCGGTTACAAGCCCGAAGCCCTAACCAGTAGGCCACGTCTGCCCCTCTCCCCCTGTCATTTTAGTGATGCTCCAAGAGTTGACACATGCTCATGTTTGTGCATTTTGCCCTACATTGACTCCGTGACGAACTCTCACTATCAGAGTTGTTTTATCTCTCTGGGCTGACCCTGGCCCTTCCTCCACATTAGAATATTGTAGAACGTCGTGTAGAAGATGTTGGTGAAGTAGGTTTGCTTCTTTTTTTTCCAAGATCAATCAAGATGATGCATCACCATCATCATCACTGTCAAAAAGATCTGGGAGCAGACCTATGAATCAGACCGCCCCCCTCCTCTCCTCTCCTCTCCTACAGACCCCCTCCTACCCGTCTCCCTGAACACTGCCTCATTCCCAGACAGGGATGGAAATTACACACATTGAAATGATAGGGTGGCAAATGGGAGGCATCAATCTTTGTCTGGGGGCTCATCAGGAGACACATATATCCTACATAACTTTTTCACATGGAAAAGTACCTCTCTTGTCAGCTCGACTGAGAGGATATGTTTCACTTCTGTATACACTAAAGACAGCAGGAGCCCGTAATGGGTTTTAGAAAAAAAAAGAAAGCACTCAAATGCATATCCATCTACTTGTGAATATTGGTCATGTAGTTGTGGATAACTAATGGGTAGAGCCCGAGAGAAGCGCCCTTCACAGCTACATGAAGACGCGGCTTGAGTAGCTCGCATTCCAGAACATTCTTGCCATCCATTAGCACATTAATATGGCAGGACGTTAGTGTCGCAGCACTTAGCGTTCCACTTCAGGGAGTGCTGCCTCATCACTAACACACAAAAGCAGGACACCCCAGTGAGCTTTCTGCTCATAGAGAGATAGAGAGAGAGAGAGAGATAGAGGGAAAGAAAGAGAGAGAGGAAGAACTTCGGCGGAGAGAGAGATGCTCACAGATCCTCTGATTCGCTTCACGGTTGTTGTCTGGATTCAGCTGACCTCAGATCCGCTGCGAGCTCATTGATTTGTTAATGCGTTTGCCACACATGCATACCAGAGGCTAAGCACTCTCTCTCTCCAGCGGCCTCTGACTGCCCTCTAGGCCTGTTATCTTTGGCCTTAATCACTCAGGAGCCGCAGCCACAGGCCATACACACACACAGGCCACACACAGGCCACACACAGACCACACACACACACACACACACACACACAGGCATGCAGGTAGTGCTGAAAACCACCAGCACTGTAAACAACTCCAGCGGTGGTTTTCACTACAGGCCATGCCATTCCTTTCCCGTATGTATGTTCCACCTCAGTGAGAGCGCGCATTGGAATGTCAATGATCATGTCAACAAAGGGAGATTGAAATAGAACAGATCTGCTTGTCCAATTTGTTTCTCTCCCTTATCGATGGTAAAATGTTTAAAGGGAATGGATTTGTTTGTGCTGTAGTGTTGTTTTTGTTCCGGCTCTCTTTTTCCAGTTATGGGAGGTATTAGACAAGAGCAACTGTGTTGTTTTGCAGGAGCAGTGGATTGGTGTTGATGAAGGGTGTTGAAGAGTGTTGTGTCATGGTGGAGAACTCGTTTGTCCTGCCTTGAGACTTCTGCGCTGGCGAGGGGAGCAGGGCAGTGACTCATCTTCTTGAGCGAGCGACTCTCGAGTGTTCACTGCCTAGTCTCTCCCTCGCCGGCTGCCTCAGCTCAGCTCTCAGCTGGTCCCCAGCCTCTCTGTGTTTGCCACAGCTGTGTCCCGCCCACTGGGGATAGGGTGGGGGTGATGAATACAGAGAAAAAACAACATTGCTTCAGCCTGCCTATACTCACTCTGTGTGTGTGTGTGTCTGTGTGGCTCTGTGTGTGTCTGTGTGTGTGCGTACGTTCATGCTCTTGTTTTTCTGTTTTCCAGGGACACCTCCGGGCAAGGTCGTTTCTGCACCATCTTCAGGTCCTACTCCCGAGGGGCACAGGTGAGGACACACCACCCCTGACCTTCGACACGACCCCATGAAGCTGGTGTTTGTTTGAGGCGTCGCCATGGCTCCCTTGAGTGCAGTCAACAGCGTAGCGTAGCGCAGCATAGCGTAGCATAGCGTAGCATAGCGCAGCGCAGCCCAGCAGAGGCGCTCTCTAGGGAGCAGACAGAGCCCCTCTCTCTTCAGGGTCACAGTGCTCAGAGAAAGAACCCTGTGTGTAGTGTAGTCTGTGGATGATGTAGGTCAGATGATGTCATGGCTGCACATGCCGGCCACAGTTGTCCTGTGTTGCGGGCAGCTCGCCTGTCCTGGCTCCAGATGTTCCAGCTACGTTGCATAGCCGCAGCAGAAACAGTGTTTGGGTTAGTGCAGTAGAGAAGTATGTTGTAGACCAGATAGCGCTTTAAGTGTGCTTTATATATTATTGTGAACTTAAAGCTTCTTATGTGTCTATGACTGGTCTAGCTCAAGTTTGAGTTTAGAGAGGGATTCATGAAGAGAGATGATTTTTTTTCAGCCGTATACTACTAGGAACACCAATCTTAACGATTGACAATTTGGTAAAGGTTTGGGTTGCAGCATTGTAGAAGCTAATTTATGCTTCTGCGCCGAATTGACAGCGTAGCCTCGCAGAGCTCTGCGTTGCCGTGTACCTCCTCCAAGCCCTACGCCGTCGCCTGATGTGCACTTCCAAAACATTTGAACTTTGCGTCGAGGCCACACAGACCGCAAGGACTGTGACTGGTCAACTCGCCCTGTGTGATGATAGCGGTGTACCTCAGCAGGCTACTGTGGGTAGTAGCAACATGCTAGTTCGCTGGCAGAAGGTTTGCAAATAAACCCAGACATAGTTTTGGTTACAATGACGGGCTTATCAGATTGTACAGTGTCTATTAGTCTGTAACGTTTTGAAATCAGCCTGATAGCACTATTTTGTGGGCAGTTGTGGGAAGTTCGCTTGCTAACTTTACATAAACTGTCTGGCAGACACCACTTAAATAACCTCAGATGTATTTTCTAGTTACAATAAAAAAGGTTATTGGAATATACTGGGCCTATTTCATGATAACTTGTGCAAAATCTAAGCAAGAAAAGGCCAAACAAATGTATTTCAATATTTCAACAACATTAATATTTCATTAATAGTTCACAGCAGCGTAGAGACAACAGCGTAGCCACTGGGTCCAGTCGGCGCAGAAGCATAAATTGGGCTTAAGTAATATAAGTTTGAATTACCAACTACACCCTAAGAACACTTCGACAAAGTTTGGACCTGCTCTCAATGCCACTCAGACCAGTAATAAATCTAATCCCTGACAAAACCCAATGGATGTGTTTACTGAGTATTTCAACAGGATGACAATGAGTAGGAGGGCAGTTGCTGTCCTCTGGTATCTGTGTGAAGTGTCTTGATAGGGGCGGTGCACATCCGTTGGCTTCATGCCCCATATTTGTGGAAAAGGAGTTGGCGCTGTTCAGAAGGAAGTGCCTGAACAATACGTGTGTTGTTTGTTTACTGTCCCCAGGGCATCCTGCTGGTGTATGACATCACCAATCGCTGGTCGTTTGACGGCATTGACCGCTGGATCAGAGAGATTGACGAGGTGAGAGTCCAACCACCCCACCCTCCACAACCGTGCACCTGAACACCCTCTGCACTAGTGGGGAATGGTTTGGGGTGCCCTTATGCCCTTGAACATGTATGTGAAGGGGTGATGAGTACTTGAGTGTCTGTTGATGTGTGTACATGTGACAGTGGCCTCATGGGTATGTTTATATTTGTCACATGTCAGTCATTGGTGTGTGTGTTAGTGTGTGTGTGTGTTAATGTGTGTTATTGTGTGTGTGTGTGTGTGTGTGTGAGATGGGCAGACTGTGCGTAGGCCGTACTCAGTCAGGGAGATTGAGAGTGAGCGCTGCAGGGGAGTGGGACTGTGGAGCATGATGCAGGCCCTCTGGTCTGGTCTGGGTTCTCTCTCTCTCTCTCTCTCTCTCTCTCTCTCTCTCCTCTCTCTTTGTGACAGACCCAGAGCTCCCAGTTTCAGCTTCACTGGCTGAGGCTGTCTGTCACTGCCGCTCGCTCCTCCAGGCCCCGTGTGTGTGTGTGTGTGTGTGTGTGTGTGTGTGTGTGTGTGTGTGTGTGTGTGTGTGTGTGTGTGTGTGTGTGTGTGTGTGTGTGTGTGTGTGTGTGTGTGTGTGTGTGTGTGTGTGTGTGTGTGTGTGTGTGTGTGTGTGTGTGTGTGTGTGTGTGTGTGTGTGTGGAGCGACAGAGACAGTAAGACAAGCAAGCGCACACCGTGTGTGTGTGTGTGTGTGTGTGTGTGTGTGTGTGCTTGTGTGTGCTTGTCTTACTGTCTCTGTCGCTCCTGCTCATATCCTGGCCATCCTGCTGGCCAAAGCCAAGAGGATGTCCGTCCGGCCTCTCTCTCTTTCTTGCTCATTACCTCGCCTTTGCTTGCTTTGCTTGCCCCCCCCCCCTCTCTCCCCATGTCTTTATTCTCATTCTTGATCTCGTCTCCTCCTCTATTTCTCTTTCTCTCGCGTTCACTGTCTGTCTGTCTTATTCTCCTGTGGGTTTCTGATGGAATGTGGCTGTGTATGTGTGTCTATGCTTGGTTGACTGTGTGTGTGTGTGTGTGTGTCTATGCTTGGTTGTGTGTGTGTGTGTGTGCCTGCATTTCTCCATAGAGAGAGCTAGCAGGGGAGCGGTGTGGTATTTTTGGCCTGTTGTGTCGGATAAGATTTCTTTTTCCTGCTCCCTCTCCACAACATTCTGGAGTTGGATGGTGTGTTGGTGTGGCTGTGGTTAACTAACTTTGGCACACCCATGGTTCAACTTTGCTCTGCGCTGTCTGGCCGCTGCTGTCCCTGCGGATGAGGAGTGGACAGGAGCAGGCCACGTTGCATAAGCAGCACAAACACTCTTAACCCTTACTGTGCGACTGACTGGAATCTCCTCTCTCTCTCTCTCTCTCTCTCTCCCCTCTCCTCTCCTCTCCTCCCATCCCTCTCTATGTCATTCCTCTCCGCCTGTCTTTTTCCTTCCATCTCTGTTTGTTCTTCTCCCATTTCTTTTCTTTCTTTCTTTCTTTCTTTCTTTCTTTCTTTCTTTCTTTCTTTCTTCTCTTTCACGCTCTTCTCTCTGACTCTTTTGCTGGCAGCATGCTCCGGGGGTCCCCCGCATCCTGGTGGGGAACCGGCTGCATCTGGCCTTCAAGCGGCAGGTGCCCACGGAGCAGGCGCGCGCCTACGCCGAGAAGAACGGCATGACCTTCTTCGAAGTGAGCCCGCTCTGCAACTTCAACGTCATCGAGTCCTTCACTGAGCTCTCACGCATCGTCCTCATGAGGCACGGCATGGAGAAGTTCTGGAGACCCAACCGAGGTGAGTGTGTGTGTGTGTGGAGAGTGGCTATGAAAATCCATCTGAGGTTGGATGTGTGTGAGTGTGTGTGTGTGTATGGAGAGTGGCTATGAAAATCCATCTGAGGTTGGGTGTGTGTGTGTGTGTGTGTCTCTGTGTGTGTGTGTGTGTGTGTGTGTGTGTGTGTGTGTGTGTGTGTGTGTGGAGAGTGGCTATGAAAATCCATCTGAGGTTGGGGGTGTGTGTGTGTGTGTGTGTGTGTGTGTGTGTGTGTCTCTGTGTGTGTGTGTGTGTGTGTGTGTGTGTGTGTGGAGAGTGGCTATGAAAATCCATCTGAGGTAGGGTGTGTGTGTGTGTGTGTGTGTGTGTGTGTGTGTGTGTGTGGAGAGTGGCTATGGAAATCCATCTGAGGTAGGTTGTGTGTGTGTGTGTGTTTGTGTGGAGAGAGTGGCTATGGAAATCCATCTGAGGTAGGTTGTGTGTGTGTTTGTGTCTGTGTGTGTGGTCCTTTTGTTAGAAATAGCCATGCGCCCACTCTGGACTTGGGGCAGTGCCAGGCGTGTCCATCTTCCTTAGCAGCGTCTGCCCCTCAGGGCGCCTCGAGCACATTCTCAGTGATGGCCTGTGCCTGGTCCCGCATCCCGCATCCGCCCACCAGCGCCCAAGAGCCTCGCAAAACAATAGGCCTGTCCTCCGCACCCCCTGGCAGCCCAACCCTACTATGAAGCAGTGCGGAGACTGCCCAAGAAGCACACACACACACACACACACACACACACACACACACATATATATATATATATATACACACATGCACACTCACTCACTCACGCACACACACACACACACACACACACACACACATATATATATATATACACATACGCACACTCACTCACTCCCGCACACACACACACACACACACACACATATATATACACACACGCACACTCACTCACTCACGCACACACACACACACAGGGGTAAGTGTGTGCTGTAGCCTTGCCAGGCAGGAGCAGGACAACAGAGGTTGAAAAACGCTTGGCTCAGCAGAGCCCTGCCTCCTCCATTAGGCTGAGGAAACCGCGCCGCACTGCACTGCATCGGCGAGTGGAGTCGAGAGACGAGACGCCCGCCCGCCCAGCCCGCCACCGCCGCGGCTTCCAAACCAGCAGCCCCGTAATTAGAGACAGCGGGCATTCCATAAAGCTCCATGTCCTGTTTCTCTCTCTCTCCCTCTCTCATGGTCGCGCCGCGCAGAGCTATTCATTTTCTCCGTCTGCCTTTCCTCTCTCCCACTCTTCAGCTGTGGATACACTCCCACTGCTCCACTCTCTGTTGTCTGCCGCCGCTGCTAAGTCATGGTTTTCCCCTCTCCGTGGCCCTTTTTGAAATGCCTGCTCAGATGTGTGTGTGTGTGTGAGGTTGTGTGTGTGTGTGTGTGAGGTTGTGTGTGTGTGTGAGGTTGTGTGTGTGTGAGGTTGTGTGTGTGTGAGGTTGTGTGTGTGTGTGAGGTTGTGTGTGTGTGTGGTTGTGTGTGTGTGTGTGGTTGTGTGTGTGTGTGAGGTTGTGTGTGTGTGAGGTTGTGTGTGTGTGAGGTTGTGTGTGTGTGAGGTTGTGTGTGTGTGTGAGGTTGTGTGTGTGTGTGGTTGTGTGTGAGGTTGTGTGTGTGTGAGGTTGTGTGTGTGTGTGTGAGGTTGTGTGTGTGTGTGTGGTTGTGTGTGTGTGTGAGGTTGTGTGTGTGTGTGGGGTTGTGTGTGTGGCTAATAAAGCTGTTTAGAATTGTGATGTGGTTAAACTTCTGCTTTCTCCAGGACTTCTCCATAACCACACAGCATCCATTATTCATCTTTTACGCACACCACACATGCTGAAAGAAACGCCCATGATTATGTGGCAATTCTGCAGTTGTATGGATCTCATCAGAGTATCCAATGATAAGTGGGCCGCTCAGTGTGTTAAGCGCTAAGTGGTTGGACCGGACAGAAGTTAGTTTCCACTCTAGTGTTTTTGTCATGAATTGGAGCTGCCGCATCTGCAGGGCTTGTCTCCTCTCCGCCCCTTGGACAGGCTTCTTGTTCTTGTTTGGTTGTGCGTTCCCTGCGGATCCCTGCTCACGTATAACAGAGTGTACACAGAAGCCCAGATGGAACATCTGAAAATGTGAACATGGTGCATTGTTCACTACTCTATGTAGCCTAACGTCTCTTTTCCCCTTCTCTCTTTCCCTCCCCATCCCTTCTGTCTCTTCTCTCTCTCTCCCTCTCTCTCTCTCTCACCTCCTCCTCTTTCTCTTTCTTCTGCTGCAGTGTTCAGCCTGCAGGACCTGTGTTGCCGGGCGATCGTCTCCTGCACGCCGGTGCACCTGATCGACAAGCTGCCGCTGCCCGTGGCCATCAAGAGCCACCTCAAGTCCTTCTCCATGGCCAACGGCATGAACGCCGTCATGATGCACGGACGCTCCTACTCGCTAGCCAATGCCGCCGGCGCCTCCAAGGGCAACAGTCTGAAGCGGACCAAGTCCATTCGACCGCCACAGAGTCCTCCGCAGAACTGCACGCGCAACAACTGCAAAATCTCCTAGCCAGTGACTACCTTCACACACACACACACACACATATATACACAAACACACACACACTTAACCCAGCTAGCACACCTGTCTGCCTGAATGACCAACCGACCGACTTACAATGGCTCCTGATTCCTCTAACTCATATATACACACACACACACACACACACACACGTGCACATGCAAACTCACTCTATCCCCAAATCTCCTAGACCCCATGTCCAAGGGAGATGATTGTGACCGTGTTCTGGACATCTGGACATGAATACACAACATCAGTCCAGCCGCTCGCTGATGCTGATGCTGGTGCTGGTGCCAGTGGTCGGCTGATTGTCCAGACTGGTCCAGGTGGACAGGGTGTTTCTGGTGAGAACTCTGATGTGTGCCGTGGGTTTCTCTTGCACTTGCCTTCCGTCAGGTCTCGTTAAAGTGAAGGATTCTTCAGTTGAGCAGTAATAAGATGGCCATTAGGTATCTCTCGCCTGACCGATACTTTTTGAAGTTTTTTTTTTTCCTCATCGTTTTCTCTCTATTTCCCTGTTCTCTACTGCTCATTAGAGGAGGAGTTTGTTTCTGAGATTTTACAAATCATACACCCCTATTCTCCAGCCCCTAACCCAAGACCCATCCAGAGCAGCACCTCACAAAGTGGTCCTGATGCTGGCAATGAGTCGTGCCCACAATGACAAGCTCTTCAAACGCGACCCCCTTGACTGCCATTTAACCCTCATGGCCTTGGAGGATGTGTGTTTTTGTGTGTGTGTGTGTGTGTGTGTGTGTGTGTTTTTGTGTGTGTGTCTGTGTGAGGGAGAGATCGAGATCCACAGAAGCCTGAATGGGAAGAAAATGAGTTATGGCCATTGCATCTTGCATGCTCAAAATTATACCAGTTATGTTTATTTAAAAAAAATATATTCAGTGGTCATCCAGAATAAATTAGTGCTACAATGTGTATACATTATGTACATGAATTTGCACTGTGCAAGGAAATTAATTAGATATATTTTATTTTTATTTCTTTTTTTTAAATAGCTTGACACTGCAAATGGTGATTTGCACACACTATGAACTCTTTGACAGTGTCTCTATTTTTACCCTTGCAAACCTGAATTTGTGGGGACATTTTGCGTCTGCCCAGTTTTTAAGATGATGGATGTTTGTTGGCTTGCAGGGAGCCTCACTCAGCAATTCCCCGTCTGAAGGTGGCCAGAGAGCTGGTGGGGGGGGGGGGGAGCACTAGACTAGGACAGGTGGTGGGTGGATCGCTCGTGTTCTCTCCCATCCTTCCTGGAAAGATGGCAGGCTGCAGCGAGGCCTGCTTGCTCGCTCCGCCACTGGGGGACAGGGGGTGGGCACTGCTGTGATGAGGTGTTGAGACCTCTTTTACTCTTTGGATCGCATCTGCATTCCTCAGGGGGACAGTTTAGGCAGAGATGCGTTTGTCTGGTCTTTTTCTGTTTTTTTTCGGGTTTTTTTTTTTCAACCCTTCTGTTTCCATGTCTCTCCATCTGTTGTCATGGTTAAATCTGGTGCACTAAGAATGCACTTAGTGGATTTGGAATATTTTGCCTCATATCTTCCACCAATCCCCTTTCCTCTGATTCCCAGAATGTACCAGTTTGTTTTTACCCAGAAAAAGTACTTTTTTTTTTTTTTTTTTTTTAAATAAGCCCAGGGCCATTCTTTCCTGTCAGTGTTTTTGTTGTATCCTCTCCCGGCTCAACCCTGGCTTGCCCTGCTTGTGCCAAACCCTTCCCCAGCCACACATGAAAAGAAGCTCCTGCAATTTGTGTTCCTTTCCACGGGCCTCTCATGCTGGAATCAGCCCTCTAAAGTCGGCTGGCCTACTTCCCCAACTCATCTATGCTGTGGAGAGTTAAACGAGTATTCCCCACCCCTCCTAAGTCCTCCCTGCCCAAATGGACCCTATTTTCCAGATGCGATTTTCCATACCCAAATGAATTCAGTGTTACATAGCATGTGTGTGTTTTTTCAAAAGCACTTGAGGTAGTCAGATAGGACTAGGATAGGACCTCTGGTTGCACATAGAACAATGCATGGTGTCTGGGTGGCTGTGATGTCGAATGTGCCAAAGTGGGGAAAACTGGTTGGACATAAATCTATACGCACACATCCTTGACATAAATAGAACCACATATATAGGAAAGTGGTGAGAATGCCCCCCCCCCCCCATTCCTAATAACAAAGCACAAAATGCTGTTAATGCCTATGAAGTTTTTTTTCCCTTTTCTTTGTATAACCAGCAGATAAAGGAGAGACTAATGTAGTCTTACGTAGGATGTAATTTTCTGGTTCTTTCACATCTCAGTCGCTGGGAGAAGTATGGCACTGGAGAAGTGAAAGGCATGTTCTTGCGCTCCGTCGTCATTTTCACAGCACTTCTCCCTCCCTCCCTCCCTCCGCTGTGTGGTGTGCTCTCTGGCTCAGCGGAGCATCTCCTCGGGGTACGATGATTCATGGCGGATGAATAATAGATGCTCTTTTCACGTCTCCGGAGGTTTCCTTCATCAATCAGCCGGCCCTGCTCCCCTGCGCCTCACTTCCCCATCCCTCTCCTCTCCTCTCAAACTCTCCTGTTTTTTTCCCCTCCTTTCTCTCCTTTTTTTTTTGTGGAAGATTAAAGCTGTTGCTCCCTCCTCCCCTCCCTCTATCTCAGGGATCAGACCCAGCCTGCAGTCCAAGGCCCACCAGATGAAGCCTCCCACCCCTGAGGCTGAATGGTGGAAGGCCTTGGGCAGTGTGTAGTTCTTAGCTCTCCCACCTTCTACCCACCCATAACAGTACCCAGCGTTACCCTCCACAGCTTGCTATGAGAGAAAGCAGTGAGTGCACAGGGCTGTTTTTGTTGTAATTGTTTTTTTTTTTTTCCCCGAAGGGTTCCAACTGGGGCAGTATCTCTAGTGTGGTGGTAGGGTTGACCAGCGTCGCACCACAGACAAGGTCTGTGCGATGCATGCTGATGCTATACGAGGCCTTTTGTGTCCTTATTTAAGTAGTAAACATAAGCAAACAAAAACCTGAGTCTTCGATAGGAATGGTTTTTGAAGTACAGTGTCATTTTGGTCCCTCCTTTTACCCAGGTATCTGAACAGCTGAATGGTTAGATATTAGTTTGTAGTCAGAGGGAAGGGGAGAGATGTTTGTATTTTTCTGTGGCGCACATCATAAGGGTGCAACAAAACTATGTGACTTAGCTAGAGAAAAGAGCGTTTCGACTACGTATTTTTTAATTTTGTATTATTGTGTTTTTTAATGACGCCTCAAATGTTGATCCAGTTATATATATTCAGACTTTTTGTTTTCTTGTTAAAATATTTTCGGGGTGGATGTGAATGAATTTTGAAAGGAATGTTTTCAGAGGATAGTGCGGAAGACCAAGCGATCTCTGATTTTTTTCCCTCTGTTGGGTTGGATAAAGGGAAGTGTTATTGACATTATGAAAATACAATTGTAAACACTAGTTTTCCTTTGGTTTAAGCTGCTGTGTAACTTCAATGAAAAATGATCAAGTGTTCTTGGAAAACAGCGAACATTTGTTTTTAAATTATTGATTGTACAGTTCCTAGTGTATGAAAAACAATGACTTTTTCACAATAAAACTGTTAACATTCAGTCACAGATGTCTCATTGTTACTCTAAAGTTTGCCTCTTTTTTTGTTGTCATTTCCCTACACTTGGTATTTGCATGGATGTGCAATTGTGCATACAACTATAGTCAGTGCAAAATGTATACAGAAAGAGTACATTCATTTCTTGGATGTGTACAGTTCAGTCAATCCACAAATAATTAGGCTACCAAAACCACGAATGGCTTTGAAGGGAGTATTTGGCAAGGCATCCTATATTCTTTCATAACTTTCGATGATCATGTGCATTCCTTTAAACATATCATTAACATCTGGCTAGAGAGGGGCTTTTAGAAGAGTTTTGATCTACAGTGCCACCTTGTGGTCAGAGGAAATCACTGCACTGGAAAGCTGCAGAATGTTTATTTCTGTATCTCCTCCCAGTCCGAGGGTCAACCTGAAGAAGATGGAACTGTCCAAAGCAGGGCGACACCTACATTTTAGTACAACAGTTTATTGTCATTAGGATACAATAATGAGGCAATTCTGGTCATATTGTGTCAGAAACATGTAAACATTTACCCTATTAATCCAATATGATGGAATCAAGAACTGAAATCATCACAACACTCCTGAGGAGAAAACACATAGAAAAAAAGTGAACATGTAAGTTCCAAAAACAAAGCATACAATAATCGCAGCTAACAATTTCAGCATCATCTTCATAGCCACTGGAAATTAGGCCCGAAGACTAAGAATTCTAGAATACCACCAATAAAGAAAATGTAATCTATCTGACATAAAAGTAACCCCTGATTTCCCTGATGTGATTCATGTCAGCGTTTGGGTCTGGGAGTCCTGTCTAAAAGTCTGGTCAGTGCTGCCTGGGCACCACGCGGAGTAAGTGGCTCTAGTCGGGGGAACCTCGGGGGCGTTGTGGTCGTGCTGCCCCAGGCTAGCTGGGGAGCAGGAGGCGGAGGAGCTGGGGAGGAGCCCTGCTTGTTCGGCCTCTCGTCCTCCACCCAGCACTCCACCCGGCTGCCCCTACCCACACCGGGGCTCTCCGGCTGCCTCTCCCCGGGGGCGGCGCGGGGGCTTTGGCCTTGGCCGGCTGACCGCGACGGGCTATTCCCCCGTGCCGCAGTGGAGGCGCTCCGATCAGACGCTCGCTGCGGCTGCTGTTGTGGAGACTCCACAGACGCGGCAGGCGTGGGCTGCACTGGGGTCGGGGCTGGGGCGGACGCCTGGGCACTCTCTGCTGCTGCTGGCCTGCTTGGCCCTACTCTACTACCCTTTCTGAGCCCCCTGGGGCCTGCCGTGCTCTGGGGCACTCTGAATGTCGTCGGCCTTTTGACAGCCTGTGCCCCCTCATCCAGGAAGCGCACCTGAAAAGCAGAGAGCCTGGCTTTGTGCTACTTACTCACTCACTCACTCACTGCTGTTGAAAGGACAAGGACAAGATCATCTGGGGTCTAGCATACAGTGTGCCATGAACGCCTCATAATGACGCATGTGCTTTTGTTTACTGACATACTTTCTCTATTCACACGAGCAGTCTTTTCTCTCACTCTCGCAGTGCAGACAAACAAATGCAGTAAAATCTGAATAATTGAGGATGTGGAATTAAGTGCCCCCCTTTGATGGAGAAAATAAAAAATGTCAGCGTTATTATTCTGGGCATTCATTTACATAATTACATGTTTCTGGCTCTCTATCAGCCGTCTGTAGTTGCACATCTAAGCTGTGCTTCTGTTCTTATTTTAACAACCAAGCTGTCACTTCTAGTATTTTTACAAAACGTCTTGTCAGATCTACCATCCAAAACATCTAGCCTAATAATACAGCATTAAAATAATTTAGAAAATGCCGTTTAAGTCCTGTATTTACAACATAATTCCCACGGCTGAATCATTAACACTTCTAACACCCACAACCCACTGCTGTGCATGAGTGCAAGCTCGTAAGCTAAACAAAGTGAGCATTCTCTTTCTCCAGCCTCCTCCGTGGTCAACAAATTGCTGCCTTCTGTCTGACTCCTTTAGTGAAAGCTCCTCTCATTAAATCAATTTGAGGCCGTAACTCGCGGTGTCTCAAGGTTAAGTGCCGTGCAGCTTAGCGCTCTGCTTGCAGTAAATAAAGACGACTCACCTGAGGTCTGGCCGTGCCCCCCTGTGCCATGCGCAGTTTCCCCAGCAGGAAGGCCTTGTCTTTCCCCTCCTGACAGGGCCAAAAGCAGCACAAGAAATGAAAAGGATTACCGAGGATGAGGGCGGGCAGCTCCCGAGGAAATCAATCTTTTAACTTTTGGGCTAGAGGAAGTAGGGCTAATGGAGCAGGGATGGATGGGGAGGACAGCAGAGCAGAGGAGAGGAGAGGAAAGGAAAGTAGTGGAGGGGAGAGAAGAGGAGGGCAGAGGAGAGAAGAGGAGAGGAGATGAGAAGGGGAGAGGTAGGAGAGGAGAGCAGAGGAGATGAGGGGAGAGAAGAAGAGAGCAGAAGAAAGCAGAGGAGAGGAGATGAGAGGAGAGGAGAGGAGAGGAGAGGAGAGCTGCCCTGAGGGCCGGGGGAAATAAGCACTCACGTTGATGATCTGCTCTCGCAGGAGGCTGATGAGCCGTTTCCGGTCCTGAACCACTTGCCAGAAAAAATACAGGACGATGCTAGAGAGAGAGAGAGAGAGAGAGAGAGAGAGAGAGAGAGAGAGAAAGAAATGCATTATTACTAATCTATTATCTACATGTGTTCTATGATAAAAAATACAATTTTGCATAGGGCTGATTTAAGCCCTATGATAGAACTATGATTCCAGACATGTTCAGTGAGCTTGATGTGTATAGGCTTACAGCATGATCGATAGAAGCAATAACAGGAGCTTGCCCTGAATCACAAGCTTGGACACGGCATCTATGGGCGCAGCCAATCCTTGGAAAGGCCCGCAGTGGGCAGAGGGCTTTAGACTGTGAACCAAAGAAGGGAAACCACACGATTTATGGGAAGTTCAAAGGTCTCAACAAGGCCTTTAGGATTCAGTTAAGATAACACAAAAGTTTTAGAACTAAAAAAAAAAAGGTGTAAAAAGTACTTCCTGGTTTTTGGCTTCATCAGATGCTCTAGTAAAATACAGTACTTCCAATCAAATACCAGTAATCTGAACAGTGTGTCTATCTAAAATTGTTAGATAGGTAAAGATGAGTGTCAATTTCCTACCCTGTTTTTAGCGTAGGACTTGTCATGTTAGTCATATGATACTCAGTTGTGCGTTGTGACTATCAACCCCCCTTAGCTGTTCTAAAAACGGCCGGGGCTCATTGCCATAGACTGTATAAAATAGCTTACTGCTTAGGCACTCCAATCAAGTGTATGTTCAATGTGCACACGTGTAGTGTGTCCTACCTCCAAACTGTGTAGCCCATTATGAACAAAGAGCCGATGTACGAGGGGAAGAAGAGCAACGCTATGAAGGCGGTTTTCATCTCCGCGGCGAGGCCTGGTCGAGTGGACGGCCGGCAGATCAGACTGATGCTCACCTGACACAACACACCAGAAAGAGCAGAAAGAAAACAACACCCCTCTGGAGCAGTGGGAAGAGCACACTGTTCTAGTACATTCCATCATGTTCGAAGTGCTACTACCAATGTCTGGAAGGTGAAGCTTTACCTTCTTCATGTAAAATATGATGAGCAACTTGACTATCTGAATGATTGGCAACAGAGGAGAAAAATACACCCCAATCCTGTAAACAGGTAAAAAAATAAAAAAAAGTATAGACTGTTTTAAATGATGCATCATGTATATATGTATAACTCAATAAATCAAAGACAGAATCTAGAACTAGAAGTAGAGAACAAAATGAGAGGAACGTGACAGAGTGCTTACCAAACCAATGTCTGGGCATAGATCAGATCTAGAACATTTCTGGTGATATTAAATTCTGGCGGTTTAAGAGTTTTCATGCACTTGGTTCCGATCAAGCTTGATGGACAGAAAAGAGAGAACACTATAGTTATAGAAATCTGGAGGTATTGGCACACTCAAGAGCAAAGTGCTTCATGCTAAAATCATCATACCTGCCCAAGTACTCTCCAAAGACGCATCCCAGCACACTGAACAGAAAGTCAGCGATGGCCATTCGGTAAACATCCTGACCCACAAAAGACTCCCAGCACTAGAACAGAGGGAGGACAACAGAAGCTGACCTCACATAGTCCCATAATGCATCTGATCCCCTCTGATATGAGTGGAAAACACCAGCAGATTCTCAGTGCACTTACAGAGAGGTTACTGGGTACATCAGTCAACCAGTAGTAACACAGGATTCCCAGAATCGACATCTTCAGCAAGACATCTCTGAGAGTGAGAGAGAGAGACACAAAGAGAGAGAGAGAGATGGAAAAGGATGGAACATATGAAGTTTAATGTCTATAGTATCCACAAGCACAAGTTGAACAAATGCATCAGCTAGCATGCTGATGGAGGTTTGGCCATTCCCTCACCTGGCCAGGCTGGCGTACAGCTTTGCACGGAGGTTCTCGTAGTTTTCTAATCGGGAGATGAATGCATAGAGCAGAGGAATCACCAGATTGATGAACGAAACCAGAATTGGCAGAAACAGAAAAAAGGCCTCAGATTTCAAGTCTCTTGCATGCAGAGCCACCTTAATCTATAAATAACAAGAGACATAACACACATCAACACAATCAGGTGGCTTGGAGTAGACAACGTCTCAGAGGCATTTAGATAACTTGCTAATACACACTATCAATACTACTGTGATGTTTGTAGCCTGACAACTGGCAGCCCTGGAAAGTCAACAATACGTTTTCTAGATGTTTTGTTCGAATAGAACGGCAAAGAGGGTTTTGGCTGAAATTATACCACATTTACAATACTACATTATTACATTTTTATTTTCAGACACAACTTATTTTCAGTTGTGAACTCACTTGTAGGTTATATGTGGACAAAACATAGACAGCAGCACAGGAGACAAACGCCAGGCCAATGTACAGCAGCCATGCAGCAAGATGGAGAGAGACATTTCTCAACCTGTCTGGCGTCCTAAGCACAGTCTTCTCTGTGGTATCCGATAAGGACTCCTTCAGGTGGGACACATTTAAAGCAAATAGTAAATGAACTGTCTGGATGACTGGATATTTCAGTCCTTGTCCCTTTCTTCCACTTTAACCACAATATATGACAATATTACAACAGCATACGGTACATGGCTATGGTTTTACATGGAGTTGACTGCTCTGTGTTTCCAGGCAAATATTTACTTTTTAATACATGTACAGTATTAACACACTGCTTAACTGTCTGAGCACCTTGATCTGGATAAACAGCTTCTTCTGGAAGCTGTGGATGGCCTTCTCATTCAAGATGCTGAAGTCCCAGCTGCATAACAGACGCCACGCACCACCCGTGGCAGGGCTATAAACAATCACGTTCTTCCACACTGATTTACCCAAACTAAAACAACAGGGATGGTTCAGTGCATATCCAAAGCAATTTAGTAATTCCTGTTAAATTGTATGATACATTTGAATGATTTGGGTTTAAGGCTTTTAAAGCTGCCCGAGTCTTACCTGTACACAATAGATATGCCACACAGCATCATATATGTTAACATGGTTAACAGATATGCCAGCTGCATGTCGTAAGAGCCAGCCTTTATCACCTCACCATTATAGCCTCCGTAAAACATGATTGACTTGTCAAAGTAACCCTGTGCAGAGAGACAAACAGACAAACTTGTACATGACACTGTCCTCAGTCCTTATACACATCACAAATAAGAATCACCTGTTAGGGGGTCTGTGTGTGTCATTTACATGTATTCATTTGGTAGCCACGACTTACAGTAGTAGAATAACATAAAATACAGTGCAGAGGAGACCTTAGCCGGGAATTACCATCTGTATCTGTCAATACTAATACTAGGGGATAGGAATGTCTACATTATAAGTACTAGTCAAAGTGTGGTAGGAGGAGTAAGTGGTAAAAGGACGAGGTAGAGGAGAGAAGAGAGGGAGGAGCTAGAGGAGGGAAGAGAGGGAGGAGCTAGAGGAGGGAAGAGAGGGAGGAGCTAGAGGAGGGAAGAGAGGGCAGAGCATGGTAAGTGTGCATCAGGTGTGTCAGGTTGTCAGAAGCGTTAGGAGAGGAGGTATCCTCTCATATTAACTCATGTCATATTATCCTGTAATGAACTCCCTCCCCGGTGTACTGTATAAGTATAAGTATATATACTTTTTTGATCCCGTGAGGGAAATTTGGTCTCTGCATTTAACCCAATCGGTGAATTAGTGAAACACACTCAGCACACAGTGAACACACAGTGAGGTGAAGCACACACTAATCCCGGCGCAGTGAGCTGCCTGCTTCAACGGCGGCGCTCGGGGAGCAGTGAGGGGTTAGGTGCCTTGCTCAAGTCTGGTCGGGGCTCGAACCGGCAACCC
Organism: Alosa pseudoharengus; assembly: GCF_046254945.1. NCBI lineage: Eukaryota > Metazoa > Chordata > Actinopteri > Clupeiformes > Clupeidae > Alosa > Alosa pseudoharengus. The sequence goes on from NW_027468774.1 coordinate 38,863,984, forward strand.
TCCGGTTACAAGTCCAGAGTGCTAACCAGTGTAGTGTGTGTGGTAGAGTGAATGGTGTCCCTCACAGCGGCAGTGAGCAGGTCCAGGCCTTCAAAGGTGCTGTTGGTGGTGCTGTTGTACATGTGCACAATCTCGGGCACGGTGATGAAGCTCAGGTTGAAGGCCAGCAGGAAGACGTTGAACATGAACAGCCACTTGATGAAGCAGAAGTAGGTGAGGACGGCCGAGTCGAACCGGCCGCCAATCTCCTTCAGGGCGCCGTGCCACACGTGCAGCCACCACCTGCGTAAAGACTGGACACGCACAAGAGAAGCGCCAGGTACTAAGTGAGACAAACCCCCAGCAGTCAGCTACAAGTCTGCAATCACACCTTTATGAATGACCTTCATGAACCTAAATCAGCAGCCCCACTTTCATGTACTATATCTGTTTGGCAAGATGACTTTCCAACTTCAAGGATAGGAAAATACAGTATGTCATGGTTTCCTATGTTGAGTGATCAATAGCATTACTGGCCTTGTGTTTAAGGTGTTGGACCAGAGGTTGCTCTTTAGCTCTGGTCCTTGAACTTAGCTGAATGCGGAAACCCCAACTGTCAGCAGTCAAAAATATGTAGGCCTACCTTAATTGTCTTGTATCTGCTAACAGGGTGTCTTTCCAACTTCAAGATTCATTCATTCAGCTTATCAAGATTCATTCATTCATCTTATATTTCATCCTTGGAAATTAATTTATGGCAGCCCTCATTTTCAATGATGTCGAGATTACAATTACAAATAAAACTAAATAGAATTAGGAAGATTAGGAGTTTTGGTAACACTGATCAATAGCATTACTGACCTTACTGGCCTTGTGCTAAAGGGGCTGGACCAAAGGGTTGCTTTTTGGCTCTGTTCCTTGAACAAAAAGAGTTTTTGGATTTTTTTTTTCCTTTTTCATACTTCTCTTAGCTTGGGATTGATCCACGTCTAGGGGGGATGTGTTATTTTCTGAGAGCTCACCTGCTTCCCACAGACAAGGGGAAGTCTGTTGAGAGCAGCCTTTCAAACAAGACAAATCCTTTTTGAGCTCAGCTCTACAGCTTTCAGACAAATGATGGATAATAGGCCTCATGCTCACCAGTGAGACTCGCTCCGAGCAGTCTGTGCAACATGTGCGCTTGACGGAGTCTTTGGAAAACTTTGCTTGGAGCACTCTATTCCTGCGACCGAAGGGAAAGCAGCTAAAATGAACAAAACTCCTGAATGACTGAAGAAAGACATTCACACACATAAAAAAGACAGGTGCCAGAAAAGACCTGGAAAGTTGTAGAGGAAGCTCTCACAATGAACCTAGCTCCCTATGTGTGTTATTTATTTCAACATACCAATACTAATTGCCTTATACAATACCATACAATACAATACAATACAATACAATACAATACAATACAATGCCTTAAAGCGATGGTTCGGAGTAATTTCACCCTAGGGTCCTTTGCACCATGACCCCGAGCCAAACACCCTCCCAGAACCTTTTTTCCCTTGGTCGAACCCTGGTCGAGTAGCGCTATCAAAAACGAATGACGTTCTGCAGTCGTGATGGAACCAACTTTTATCTCGTAAATTACCTCACTAATAATGCCCTGAATGGTACGAAACTTCTGCAGTAGTACAACTACGACCTTTAGTCCAATAACGAGGCATTCGAACGTTTGTAAGTGCACCAGGAGTTTATTTAAATAAGACTTGCCTGATTATCTGCTACTATACCGCTGCATCGACGTTTCTTCCGTGATTTGGGAAAAGCCTGTAAAAGTCCTGGCAGGAAGCATGCATAAGGATGTAGATCCAGGAATGCACTAATATTTTGTTCGTAGTCCAGTTTGCAACAATTATTAGTTATTACTAAGTTGTAAACACTTCGGAAAAAAAATATTTAAAACTGGATATACCAAAAAACGTTGATGTAATCGCTTCCTGCAAGGACTTTTACAGGCTTTTCCCAAATCACGGAAGAAACGTTGACGCAGTGGTATAGTAGCAGATAATCAGGCAAGTCTTATTTAAATAAACTCCTGGTGCACTTACAAACTTTCTAATGCCTCGTTATTGGACTAAATGTCGTAGTTGTACTACTGCAGAAGTTTCGTACCATTCAGGGCATTATTAGTGGGGTAATTTACGAGATAAAAGTTGGTTCCATCATGACTGCAGAACGTCATTCGTTTCTGACGGCGCTACTCGACCAGGGCTCGACCAAGGGAAAAAAGGTTCTGGGAGGGTGTTTGGCTCGGGGTCATGGTGCAAAGAACCCTAGGGTAAAATTACTCCGAACCATCGCTTTAATTGCTGTGTTGAAATAAATGACACATACTAGAGTTACTTTCAATATGAGTATGCAATTTCATGGTAGAGAATAGCTTATCTCCACTTCTATTATATTTGCTGTATATAGCACCTATATATCACCTATATATCACCTACAGTATATATACTGTATATGTAATATATATCTATAGCTACTGTAGGTATATATTCCTCTTGTCTACCTAATGTTCCTCTTCTCGTCACAGCTCACTGGCAGCGATCGTATGGCCTGGGCTCTTGGCTTACGTGGAATCTTCACTAGGTCTCTGACCAGCTCCAACTTGTCTAATGCACAAAACAACACAAGAGTCTGTGGCAATGAGTTGCTAAGAATGACAGGCCATTGGATTGTGTGAAATAAGATTGATGTCCTGGACCGGACATAACCCAACTCTCTCAAACAGTCCGTAGCCAGCAAACTGTTCAGAGGACGGGTAGACCTTGCCATGCCAGCTGTCCCTGTTGGCGGCCTGCACAAGCACTTTCTTTCATGGCCACAGCACAGCTAGACGTGACGCATTTCTCACCATTTTCTATCTCCGTTTTGATCTCCGCCTCAGACAGTCCAAGTTTGCACAAGGCCGTACTCGACCGGTGCAGGAGGTTCATTTTGTGGGGGCGTCTTTTACTCTCTGACACTGTCCTCTCTACCTCTAAGAGACAGAGAGAGAGAGAGAGAGAGAGAGACAGAGAGAGAGAGAGAGCATCTTTGATCATATCAACTGTAGTTCATTATTACTGATATTTAGGCTGGGTGATGTTTAACGTGACAGCAGCAGAAAAGTGGAACAGAAAAGAGATCAGGTGGCTTGAGGATCTCAAGTCCCAGCTGCTCACCCAGGCTTGTATTACTGATGTCCACAGTGTACCTCTCTTTTGAGTCCAGGTTGGCCCCACTGCCTGTACCTGATGAGAGAACAAAACAACAGCAGAGTTTTTCTGTGTATTACGTTCTACGTTTCTGCACATACTACATAAAGGCTACAGATTCAGATATGGATAGTTTACCTCTTCTCTGTTGCCATTTTGAGCTCCCTAGTTGAGGTGGAAGGTAAATCTCCTCCACTGCAGTTGAGTTTCCGTTACTCTGCCCTCCCTCATGATCTGAAACATCATTCTGCCCTTGCTGATTCAGCATTGCATAATTGCCATGGCCTGACAATCTCCTGGAACTGTTTGGGAATTTGTAATTGAGGTGATTGCATAGTGGTGCAGATCACACACCGCAAGCAAACATTAGTTTGTTCACTTTACTTTAACACTGTTGGCCAAAATCACCCAACTACAGCTAACAGACAAATATTTCTAAGAAGGTATTATGTATGTACTAACACACCTTCTGTTAGCAGCATCCCTTGGCTCCTTATGTGGAGAAACAATCGTCCCATAGCGTTTTTGCATGCTGCTTCCTCCTTCTGCTTTGCAGCTGTCAAGCTAGCCCAATGTAAGGTAAGTTTCCAGCCTATAATTATTCCTATCAATCTTGAGAAATACACAGAAACAAAATAGTGAGCTATATTCATGCGGTTTTTTTAATCAATAGTAAATTTGGGCTAGCCCTCTATTGATAGCCTTCTACAAAATCTAGCAGCTAGCATATTTACGTAAACATTGCAGTAGCTTCTAGGTTGTGATCAACTCATTATGATTAGCCTAGCTTAAGATAAGTAGCAGCTAAGCTATTCAAAGCTGTCTGGTTATTTAGTTTAGTGACGAACTTAATAAAATAACTAACTTGTACAGGAAAGGAATACTAACTTCAGGGAAAAAAGACAGAGCCAACTTGAGCCAGGTTCTTTCCCGCAAACAAATCTCAACCGAAGGTAGCTATCTATTTGCTAAGAACATATTTCTGCTGTAGGCCTAGAAACCTGTTGTTCAGTTGAACCAAAGATCTTTTGTTGAACTGATTGGATTAGAATTTCTAATTCAAAATTCCAAGAATCTGGGGATTCCAAAAGAAAGGAATTCGGAATGTCACCCAAAGCAGATGAATAACAGTAAAAATAAACAACAGATTATTAATAATTCAATGATTAATAATTAGATATGACAATATAATAATACGAGAAGAAGAAGAAGAGGACGAAGAAGAATGACAAAAAATACACAAGTTTCTGTAAGCATATCAGGCCAAATGTTAAATATTATGTGATTTTTTTGTGAATGTCTACTCTACCAAACACCACTCCTTTCATCATCTGGGTGCCTGCGTCTTGTTAGAGATGACCAATAAGACATCGGTAGGTGGCAGTGTTGAGACATAGATGATTCTGGAAGATTTCTCTTCAGCCAGCATGTTAGCCTACTTGGCCTTTTGTATATGAAGTCTATGAGCATAACCACACCAGAGCACTCCATAATTTATACATTCTATGCATGTATGCAAGCACAGACAATGGTATTGCAGAGATTCGCCTTAATTTGTAGGCTATAGATGAAATTAAGCGCAGTTCTACTCAGTGTCTGAAAGATAATATCTATGATTTGAACCGAACAATGACTTCATTAGAACAGTTATTGTAGCCCTGAAATTGAATATGAAGGCTAGTTAGGAATTAATAACCAAATTGAGATAACCTTCAAGTGTTAATTGTATTTTCAACTATCAGGTTTTAAGTATACTTTTTGGAAAAAAAAAACCTGTAAAATATCAAAATGCGTTTTTAATTTTCATTTAATTACCTTTTTTTTGCTGATGTCAGAAGTTAGTCACAGAACAGTTTATTCATATGTCAGGATGATGGAGTCATGGATGCATTCATGCACCTTCCTGTTTGTCTGTTTTTCGTTTAATGAGCCAGGGCATCATTTTAAATTGACTGGTAAAGCGTCCTCTGAATGCGAACCAAGGAGATAACTTTCATCCCGAAGGCATTTTCTGTGCATCAGTCGCTTATGAATCTCATTCTTTACCAATATTATTTATTCATTGCGTGTCAGCATCTGAGCTGACTCTATGTGTGAGTGTGTGTGTGTGTGTGTGTGTGTGTGTGTGTGTGAGAGAGAGAGAGAGAGTAAGAGAAAGAGAGCAGAAGAGAATGCATTGGGTCCTAAACCAAATATGCACATTTCATTAACCTCTCTTATTGTTGGCTGGGTTGTAGTTTGCAGCCGCCTGTTGGGCAGCAGTGGGATGTTGCTGCAGCTCTGTCGGATGACCAGAGCCTCTGACCTGCATCAGCACCAGATTGGCACAGCACAGCTCCATAGTGACCCCCCCGTGCCTTCCCCCATACCTGTCAGAGGGATTATGGCAATGCTGTGCTGACGGCTCGAGCTGACCCTCAACACACCGGCCAGGCGCCAAGGCCAATTAGCTGGTGTGAGGCCCTCAGCACCTCTCTCTCAGATACACTATGCTCAGTGCAGCAAATCAGCACCTGTGTGCGTGTGTGTGTGTGTGTGTGTGTGTGTGACCTACTGTACGTGTAGTGTAGTACCTTCCTATAAGCCTGCAGCGTGTGTGCGTGTGCCAGTGTAATCTGTGTACGGTGAAGGACAGAGTTGTGACACCTCTGTGACACTGGCAGGCCCACTCACCCACTCCCTCCTCGCTGGCGTGGTCTCTCACTGGCTCCTCACCTCCTAATTTGTGTCTCACCTGTCCTAGATGCTTAGTCAAAAGTGCCACAGCCTGAGGACCAGTCAAACAGACTAGAAGTTTGAGTGCAGGATCAAGCAGGTTTAATGGACTATGTGGGGGGGGGGGGCATAGTACTGCCATGTGAGGTTTCCCTTGTGGTACATGGAAGTGAGCACATCAGTTTAATATGAACACCATCACATTGCATTGTAATCACATTCTACCCCAACCACAACAGGGTCAAGAATAACAGTATGAATAATAGATGACAAAGACTACTGCGTGGTAGAAACCACTGTCACGTAACCTTATTCATTTCACCTTCGGTTTCAAGGAGGTTTGTCTCTCTGAAGTCAGTATTATCTACTGATGTGTGTATACACACAAATACACACACACACACACACACACACACACCATTATGTGTGTGTGTGTGTGTGTGTATGCCTGTGTGTGTTGGTGCATGTGTGCATAGGGTGGGGAGTTGAGGCTAAGGGCATCAAAGTCCAATGGGGCTTCTGTCATGTCTCACTGACTCACACAGGGCTACTCAGGATGTGTTGATAAAGACGTGACCAATCCGAGAGGCAGCCAATGGGATTGTGTGTGCATGCGTGCATTTGTCTATGTGTGTGTATATTCGAGTAAGGGGGGCTTTTTGTGTGAGAGGGGTGGAAGTCGTTGGAAAAAACGAGAAAAACATCAACATATTAATATAGGGCCTCCGCGACTCCTCTGTTCTGTCAAAATGACTCATGAAATATTCATGACAATAATAGTGAGGATTATTCTAGTGCAGCGAAACCTGATCAGAATGGGTAATTGTATCTACTGCTTCAGTGTGGCTAGAGATGGAGAGAGAGAGAAATGGAGAAAGAGAGAGAGAGAGAGGAGAAGGGCAAATTACACTAGCAGGAAACCCAACAGCAGCCACTGTCAGCGTTGATGAAGGCCAGGAGACAGACTCTGTCACTGCAATGAAATGCAGAGTCAAGGATGGATGATATCCTCATGTAATTAAATGATGTGGCTATGCGCTAGGCTTCTCCTCTTCCTCCTCTCCCTCCTCACCCTGTCCTCTTCCCCTCTGTTTCCCTCTGACCGTGTCATCGGCCTGCTGCTGTGATAGTTTGTTTTGCCCTGCCGCTCCTCTGATATATCTCTCTCTCTCTCTCTCTCTCTCTCTCTCTCTCTCTCTCTCTCTCAATTCAATTCAATTCAATTCAATTCAATTGAGCTTTATTGGCATGACAAAAAATACAATTTGTATTGCCAAAGCATACATGTACGTAGTAGTGTGTTAAGACATAAAACAAAACATCATGCATCATACATTACTGCAACGGCAGTGTGTGTGTGTATGTAATGGTGTGTGTGTGTGTGTGTGTGTGTGTGTGTATTTGACTTTTTGTGTGCTTCACTGATAAAGTGACTCCCTTTGTTTATGGCAAGCATCTATATATCTTGCTGCGACTCTTGCACTCTTTTGTTCCTCTCCTAATAGTATTCTTAGACTTAGATCCTTAAAGTTTTGAAGGTCTGGATGCATTTCTCTGAATTTAGGAAAGAATTGATCTCGTATTTCTTTCCATTGGCCGCATTCAGCCAAGAAGTGAAGCTCTGTTTCTATGGCACCTTGGTTGCAATTGGCGCACAGCCTGTCTTCTCTGGGCAGCAAGGTTTGCCTGTGTCTGCCCTTCTCAATAGCCAGACTGTGATTGCTTAGTCTGTACCTGGTCAAGTTTTTTCTCTGTCTGGTATCAGTGACTGTGGATAGGTAGTCTGCCAAAGTGTACTCTCTGTTTAGGGCCAAATAACATTGAAGTTTATTTTGTCTTTTTGTTGTTTCAGTCCAATATGATAAGTAATTTTGTTGAAAGGGTGGCAAGGTCCTGAGGCTATTAGTTGTGTTAGTTGTACTATTAGTATGTGTGAGTCTCAGGACTAGCTGGATGAGGGGACTTGTTTTTACACTCATCTCTTGGCTTTTTAGGGCTTTATAACAATAGGAGTTGGGGTCGCTTGTTTTGAGATGTTCGAAGAATTTCATAGCTCTTTTTTCAATTTTAATTAGTAAAGGGTATTGGCCTAATTCAGCCCTGCATGCATTAGGTGTGTTCCTCTGTACCTTGAGGATGCTTTTACAGAACTCTGCATGCAGGGTTTCGATTGGGCGTTTGTCCCATTTTTCAAATCCATTGTACATAAGAGGACCCCACACTTCACTGCCGTATAATGAAATTGGTTCGATAACTGTTTGAAATATTTTGAGCCAGATCCGATTGGGTATGTCAAATTGAATATTTTTTTTGATGGCATAGAAAGCCCTTCTTGCTTTCTCTTTCAAATCATTCACGGCCAAGTTGAAATTACCAGTTGAACTGATTTTTAGCCCAAGGTAGGTGTAACTTTTTACTTGTTCGATTTCATATGTACCAAGGGTTAATTTCTTTCCCTGATATCTGGATTTTTTTTTGTGCGTTAAGTGAATAGGTCCAAATCTGTAATCATATAATCAACTGTTGAGCAGCCAAGTGGTGAGCTGTAGATATATCTCCCTAATGAGTCCCCTCGCACCCTACCATTGAGCAGGTACAGACCAAGGCTTTTACAGAGCTCGATGAGCAATTTACCATTTTTATTGACTGATTTGTCTAAAGTATTACGAGGAAAGTTTACCATGTTTGATGGATAACCGCTGCCGAATATATGGTTATTACCTTCATCAGAGTTGTAGTCGGCTAAAGATCCTGTCCTGGCATTTAGGTCTCCGCAGATCAACACTTTACCCTGGGCCTGAAAGTAGTTGATCTGACTGGAGAGTATCAAAAATCTCTTCATTATAGTAGGGAGATTCAGAGGGGGGAATGTACAGAGCACAGAGGAATATATCATTTGTTGTCTGTGTTAGTTTTTTGTCAATTCTAAGCTAGATATATGATTCTTCTTTTTTGATTGTAGTAATGTATTCGGCTATTTCTAATTTCAGACAAATAATTATGCCTCCCGAATCTCTTCCACGTGTGACTTTTACATGTTTTCTGGAGGAAATGGTTATTTCACAATATCCTGTGGGACAGAGAGTCACTTCATCAGTTTTGCGCCATGTTTCTTGGAGAATTATTATATCTGTGTTTTGAATGCTTTTCTTAAATTCCAGGGCTTTAGTTTTACAACCAAAGCTGGATGAATTAATGCCCTGAATATTCCACAGTGAAACTGATAAGGATTTCATCACACAAGTAATGTACTAATAATGATTTGACAAATTCATGGACCTCTAAGATGAGTTAAACCTATCATTTTTAATTATAGTATATATTTTATATTATATATATATAATTTTTTTTAAATATTGTATATATATATATGCATAAATATCACTATTATTTAGACATTGTTATGGTTACTATTAATAAACAGTTGTAATTAATATATTGGTACTGTATGACTCACGACTAGTCCATTAGCCGTGTGCATATGATATCTAGCAGATCTCTGATCTCTGCTAGTTTAGTGCTGCGTGAGTCTCTCAGCACTGTTGCATACGTAGGCTGCTCCTGCTGCTCTGGCCTGCCATGTGGTGTGTGGAGGTCATGATGCCTGATCTCTCTCTCTCTCTCTCTCTCTCTCTTCCTCTCTTCTCATTGTTTTTCTCTTCCTCCCATTTCACACAGCAAACCTCACATGACTCCAGGAAAGGGGTGCATGTGATGAAATGTATTGCATAATCTCACGAGGAGAACAATGCATGTCTTTTAGGGATTGGGCGGGAAATCGATATCTGCTCGGTATTGTGTCTAATTGTATCAGATGCAAAGCATCAGTCTTCCATTTGTTTGTCTGTTGTTAGCCAACGCCAGAAAACCTCTTAGAAAAGGTTTTTACCTTTTTTAAGCAAGTACAAAATCCAAAGGATATTTTCAGTCAGTCATAGTTGGCACAGCCAATGCAGTACTCTCTCTGGGCAGCCATGGCCTACTGGTTAACGCTCCGGACTTGTAACCGGAGGGTTGCCGGTTCGAACCCTGACCAGTAGGAACTTGAGCAAAGCAACTAACCCCTCACTGCTCCCCGAGCGCCGCTGTTGATGCAGGCAGCTCACTGCGCCGGGATTAGTGTGTGCTTTACCTCACTGTGTGTTCACTGTGTGCTGAGTGTGTTTCACTAGTTCACGGATTGGGATAAATGCAGAGACTAAATTTCCCTCACAGGATCAAAAGAGTATATATACTTATACTTACTTACTGTATAATATACAGAAATCATAGAGATCATGAGTGATTATGTTAATCTGGAAGTTGTGTAAAAGTTCAAGCGTTATGTTTAATGTCTTTGTCTACTTCTGTATTTGTTGTCTGTGAGCAAGTTTAGTGACTTATGAAACTTCAACATTCTGTTAGCATGGCCTAAGGGTGATAGCATTTGCATAAGCTACATCTGTCTCTGTAATATTTTTGCTTGTATGTTTGCTTTGTTGTATCTCTTCCTGTGTGTGTGTGTGTGTGTGTGTGTGTGTGTGTGTGTGTGTGTGTGTGTGTGTGCATGCATGTCACATGCATACACTTTATGTTAATGCCTCTTGGTAGGTTACTGCACAAAGGTTTTTGAGAGACATCTCCAACCCACGCCGTGGGCCCAGAGCGTCATGTGCGGAGCTGCTGTAGCCATAGCTGTACAGCCGGTCTCAGCACAGCTTGCGGACCCAGTGCCTTGTCACCATATGGAGAAAGATCCGGAACCCCTCGGCCCGCCCGCTTCGCTCCTCCGACCCTCCCTCCCTCGCTCACATTATCTCCTCCTACGCCGTGCCTGATCCCCGCTCCGAGGCCCCAAAACCACACAACCAGGATCCCAGCACCTGATAGCTCCACCACGTCCGTCACGGTGCTTAAATGCCGGTAGGGAAGCTTGCCTCCACTGCACACAAACACACACACACAAACACACACACACACACACACACAAACACACAAACACACACACACACACACACACACACACACGCACACACACACACACACGCATACACACACACACACAAACACACACACACACACACACGCACACACACACACACACGCGCGCGCACACTCACACACACACACTCACACACACACACACACTCACACACACACTCACACACATACGTTGGCAGCTCAGGTCAGCTTTCAGCATCAGATAAGGGCAGGGTTGCCGGGGGTAATTCAACATGGTCTCAGTGACTGCCTTCCTCTGGACTTGGGGAGATTTTCCTCCCGCTCGTGGTATCTCTGATTCCCAGGGGGAATATTATATTTGGGCTCGGCAGCAGATACATATATATAAATGCTGATAAAGTTGCCCAACAGGATTATCCGGTGCTAACTGCTGTGTCCCAAGCCCACACGTGAGGGTGTTGCACTGGTGTGACAGAGGTGCTAATTCTGCTTTTTCATATTTAAAATATTTTCTAAAAGAGTGACTTTTATTGCCCTCTGTAACCTTTGTGCTTGGCGATTTGCATAAGCCAAATATGCACATCTGTCTTTGTAATTTAGCTTGTATTTTTGCATTGTTGAGTTGAGTCTGTGTGTGTGTGTGTGTGTGTGTGTGTGTGTGTGTGTGTGTGTTTTGTGTGTGTGTGTGTGTGTGTGTGTGTGTGTGTGTGTGTTTTTTGTGTGTGTGCGCGCGCATGTGTGTGTGTGTGTTTCTAACTTTACAATATGCGCATACCCTGAGGTTACTCCTTGCCTCTGGAATCTTGTGACCATTTTCATCCCGCATGTCTAGGGGTTATGTCCTCACCTTCCCACTCTGGGAAGCAGTGTCCTATAAGGACCCAGTCTGCCACTTATCCAACTGTGTCCATCTATCTGGCCGACTCAGTGCACTGTGCTGTAACTGGACTTGACTTGAGCTGATGATTTGTCCTGTGCTCGGAGCTGCTCTGGAGTCTTCAGTAAGGACTCTCTCTGCTGCCCCAACTCAACCCCTCCACCCCACCCCCACCCCCACCCCCACCCAACACCCTAGCCATCTGTGTTGCGCAATCCTAGAGGCTAATGGTGTGGTACAGAGGGGTGAGAGCTGCATGAATCTCCCAGCCTCACCCTTCTGCCCCGATGCATGCATTACAGCTGGGCCTAGAGAGAGGGAGGGAGAGAGAGAGGGAGAGAGAGAGGGAGAGGGAGGGAGGGAGAGAGAGAGAGAGAGTGAGTGAGGAAGGGGGAGAGAGAGAGAGGGAGAGGGAGAGAGAGAGAGAGAGAGAGTGAGTGAGTGAGTGAGGAAGAGGGAGAGAGAGAGAGGGAGAGGGAGGGAGGGAGAGAGAGAGAGAGAGTGAGTGAGGAAGGGGGAGAGAGAGAGGGGAAGGGAGGGAGAGAGAGAGAGAAGAAGGGAGGGAGAGAGAGACAGAGAGAGGAAGGGAGGGAGAGAGAGGGAGAAAGAGAGAAGGAGAGGGAGAGGGGGACAGAGAGAAAAAGAGAGAGAGAGAGAGAAAGAAAGACATGAGCAGAAGGAGCAAAAAATAAAAAAGTGCAATTTGAAATTCTGGAGCGGTGTCATTTGTCAGGCCCCCCGCTCTGTCATTACTCACTGTGTCAGGTCAGGCAAATATTTATTGGGCGCCGCCTTCAGTAATAAATGGATGATTGGAGGATCTGTCACTTTGGTTTTGGGGGGATGACGAACGAGCATGAGAAGTGGAGGGGCAGCGAGCGAGGTGCCCTCTGCGGCCAGCGTGCGTCCCGACGCGTGTCTGGCACAGGACCGCTCCCGGCGGAGGTCCGCCCGTTTGCCCATCGGCGACTGACACGTCTGACGATCCCTCGACTGGTGCGGCCACTGACACGTCTGACGATCCCTCGACTGGTGCGGCCACTGACACGTCTGACGATCCCTCGACTGGTGCGGCCACTGACACGTCTGACGATCCCTCGACTGGTGCGGCCACTGCGGGGAGAGAGAGTATGAATGCAGTAATGAGGTCACAGTGGAGGACACGTGCAGTACACTCAGGTTAACGTGGCCGCCATGCTGAACTGTAATATATAGGCCAGTTTGTCTCACGACTAAGTAAAGAAGTCAGACAAAAAATTCAAAAATCAAAATCAAAAGGGAAAGTTTTGTGATGCATTCCTGTGGATTTTAAGAGTGCAGGGAAAAAAGGTTGTTATGCTCTTGTACAGTATGCTTGGCAGCGCTCATGTTTGCACAGAGTCTTTGGTTTCTCCGCCGCTCCTCAGTTTCTCAGTGTCTTCTCTTCCTTGACAATCCCCAAAAGCTCACAGGCAACACTGAAATTCACTCTCCACAACACTGCTGCTTCTGCTGCTGCTACTCAAACAGCACAGACGAACTAGAGAGAGAGAAAAAAAACACACACACACACACACACACACACACAGCACACTAAAAAAGCCTCCCTGTTATCATAAATGAGGAAGAAACTGTCAAATAAGCTGTGAACAAGCCTCCTGTATCATTTGCTGTGCAGGGGTGTTTGACCCGGTTTACGGGTCATTTAACGCTGACCAGGTGGCACCTGTATCCACAGGGCCCTTCAAAAGTGGCATCCGTCATCTGGCCAAAACGCTCAGGTGTTTAATAAGTCAACTGCCAAGCACATGACTATCCATGTAGAGTAATCCCCCACCCATGGGTAGGTCCTGCTGCCAAACACATCGATTTTAATTTCACGCTTCTCATATGTCACGTCGCACCACCTCCCACACCCCGCGCTGATAAGTACCTTTTCGTGTGGTACATAATGACAAAGTGAGCAGACGACGCCCTGTTTCTCATCCACGGCCACATCCAAGCTCTGATTTGATCAACGCTCTCTTCTTTTTTTCCAGATGTTTGCTGTTTCTCGTCAGTCTAGCACTTCACGTATGGCAGTCCATCACGGATGCTTCCAGGACAGGCATGCAGTGCACGCAGTGCATCTGAACAAGCTGCCTCCATGTCATACAGATATTTTTAATGCCATTTGTGCAGTCCCTCTCTCAGATAAGAATTGAGAAGGCAGCACGCGTGGTAAAACTCAGTCAGTCAGTAAAGCATGGCAGTGTTAGTGCAGAGAGCAGTGCAGAGAGCTCTGGGTCATAATTATGACTATGTCAGAGTGCAGATACAGGCTCTGTGATCGTTTGATGATCCTGACTCCCATTAAGGAGTTTGCCATGAAGCCTGTAGGGGCTGGTTTTTTTTACTGTCTATGATATCCATGTTGGAAGGAAGAAAAGAGAGAGAGAGTGTGTGTGTGTGTGTGTGTGTGTGTGTGTGTGTGTGTGTGTGTGTGTGTGTGTGTGTGTGTGTGTGTGTGTTGTGTTTTTCTGTGTGTTTGGGGGGGGGGGTGTACACATGCTTGTCTGTGTGTATTAGTCACACTGTCTGCAACTGTACATATGCACAACATCTTTATCTTGCTTGTGTGTGTCTGTGTGTGTGTGTGAGAGTTTGGGGACATTGAGAGGGCAATCTGTATCCATGGTTACGTCATCACTGTCCTCCTCCATTACGTCCCTTGGAGCCAGAAAGAGCATGCATGCCCATTTGCAGCATATGATGTTGATATGAGGAGCATCTCTATGACTGATTCCCTGCTAAATTATGTCCCACAGATGGCTCTGAGCAAGATGTGTGTGTGTGTGTGTGTGTGTGTGTGTGTGTGTGTGTTTGTGCATGTTTTGCCGCTGTCTAAACTGCTGTGTCAATTTTATGTCTTATTTGTATACATACTCTTCCCTGAAACTAATAGGGTTGTGTGGATTTGCTATGGGACAGTGGGCTCATTTACCGTCCGGGCAGAATCGATCTCTTCACCAGCAGTAGAGGGTGGGGGTGTTGGAGGTTGACGGAGAGAGAGAGAGACAGAATTGTGAGATGGTTAACCTAATTGAGGCTTCAACTTGGCTGCTTATTCTGGCCGAGGTGCGCCAAGCATGCCCCCCCTGTGCATGGCTGGTGAAAAACAGCCTTATTTGTTTGGGGTATTCAGTGTCTTCCGGCCCATTAATCTAATTTCTCCTCAAATCCAGATCCCTATTAGTGATAACACACAGCTGCACCAGATTTGCACGTCATTTGCAAAATGTGAAGATTAAATAAAGCAGAAGTGAGATGCTCTCGCACACTCCCTCCTTTTCTCCTTCCCTCCCTCCCTCCCTCTTTCCTTCTCTCTCTCCCTCCTTCTTTCCCTCTCCTTCCCTCGACTCCTATTCTCTCCTTCTCTCCACCTTTTCTCATACCTCTCTCTCAGTCTTTCTCTCACACCCGCATGTAAAATACAGAGACACACATAATCACACACACACATACATGTACAAGCACACACACACATGTGGTGAGAATTACAAATGACGTGGAAGCAAAACAGAACTGAGATGTGTTAAGAAAGGGAGACGCTCCCAGGTTTATTACAAGCCGGCTCGGAGGAGAACGTGAAACAAGTTGCCTTGTTCAAGTCACCTCCCGAACCTTGTCCGTCACAGACTTATATCTGTTAGTAGGTTCTTTGTCTACAACAGTGAAAAAGTTCAGACACGCCCCGGACATATGCGTGCTTAATTGGCGCCGATCACCTATGGTGAAGTCTGGCACAAGACAAAAGCTGGGTCGTTGTACATGACAAAAGACTTGATTTGCAAATGGTCGAGGCGTGTCTTCACTAGGCACAATCGTCAGTTACTGTAATGCAAATATGAAGCAGACAGACTGATGAAGTTACATTTGTATACAGTATGTTCTTACAAATAGTTTTTACTACACACACACACACACACACAAACACACACACACACACACACACACACACACATATGCATGCACACACACAGTCATATCTGACTCTTGACTCTAATTCATGGTCAGCTCTGTGTATGATACAGACTCACTCCCTGAATTATTCATGTGTCTAATTATAGTCAAATGCATATCTGATCCCGTGGCGTTGTTTTTTTATGGCCCCTGGCATCTTGGTAAATCTCGCTGATGTATGTGGCCTGTCATCTTTGCATCTCCACCCCCCCCCCCCCCACTCTATGGCCACTGTCAGTCCTCTCTTGCGATAAGCTGCCGATTGAGTCCGATGCAGATGACAGGGGACTCGGGCTGGGGCCGGGCGGTTTTTCTGGACTTTATTTGCATGGACGTGGAGAAATGGTGTTCCTGCTTGACATGCCTGCAGGTAGTGCCATTCAGTGAGCCTCTCTCCCCCTAGGATGTTTCTAGGAAGCGCACGGCAAGGATTGTAGGGAAGGGATGTTGCTTTTGTTTTGTGTGTGTGTGTGTGTGTGTGCCTGTGTGTGTGCACCCGTGTGTGTGCGTATGTGTGTGTGGATGGGTTTTGGAAGTGCACCATTGTCTTCTGCTCCTACAGATACTGCTGAAAATCACAGTGTTGTCAGACAGACTCTGTGGGCAGAGAGTGTGAAAATGACACTGATGGGCATTAAAGGATTTCTTGATTTGTTGTTTGCTGGACTTTTTGAGAGGATCCTTTTATGTAAAGCCATTTGTGTGTGTGTGTGTGTGTGTGTGTGTCTGTGTGTGTGTGTGTGTGTGTGTGTGTGTGTGTGTGTGTGAGTATGTGTGTGTGTGTGTGTGTGTGTGTGTGTCTGTGTGTGTGTGTGTGTGTGTGTGTCTGTGTGTGTGTGTGTGTGTGTGTGTGTGTGTGTGAGTATGTTTGTACATGTTTATATGTGTGTGTGTGCATGTTTTTTGTGTGTGCATGTGTTTTGTGTGTGTGTGTGTGTGTGTGTGTGCGTGTGTGTGTGTGTGTGTGTGTGTGTGCGTGCAAACGCTGGAAGTATTTGGGGAGGCAGTGTTGTCTGCCGCTTCCTGTCATCTGATGCGAAGTGACAAACGCACACAGACAGCTCTGATGAGGCGTTGTGAGTGTCGCCGCTGCTCTGCTGCCGCTGCGCTGCTCTGCTCACACACTCCACTCCTCCGGTCTGTCTTTTCCGCCCAGACGCCGCGTTGCACTCCGCCACCGCGAAATCCTCCCCGACTATTTTTATCTGCTCTGGTGGTGAAGTCAAGTGGGCATGCGAATGGAAGACACCCCCCATTCCCCGCGTATGTGCCCATGCGGGTTCTAATGCATGACAAATGCCAGGGCTTGCTACTGCTGTTTTCTTTGTTGTGATTTTTTTCTGTGCTCAATACGTAGTGAAGTTGTAGGCTGTGAGGGGAGGAGAGAGTGCGGCCATTGTTATAATTCACTCTCCCCTCACATACATCAACTTGACACCAAGTTTAGACTCTGATGTCTTTCACAGCATTGTGATATGGATTGGCAGAAAAAGCAGTAGTTACCAGACCGTTTTTGGACTTGGTTCACACGTCTCATCCCTCTCCATTACTCCTGTGATGAGTTTAATATTTGCGTCGGTGCGCATAATGGGTCTTGATTCATCCACATCACAAACGTAATGAAGGTTCGCCTTGTGTAAAAAGAGGCCAAGTAAACACCATCAATTTGTGTTTGTGTGGCTCCTCACAAGTAAACTAAAAACAAAAGTCCTTAACAAATGTAATTTAAAAGGGAACCTAGTTGGCAGTTATTTTTAGGCCGTCGAATTGGGAGAATGCGAGTGCGATTTGTGAGGGAGATGACTAAGAAAACAAATGTAAAGAACTCCGAGCTTGCGTTTCTAGGTCGTACACATTAGGATTTCCAAGTGCTTTTCCAACTGCTTGTTTGGCAGCTCTGTGACTGTGTGTACGTATGTGAGGAGTGCGTCTAGGGACGAGTCAGTCAGTCAGTGTAAGAAAGTATGCAAATGTCAATGCGTGTTTATACAGTCATCTGAATGTGTGTTTGAGTCTGTGCTCTGTGGTCTAGTGCCGGTGTTAAAGAGAGAGCAGAGCGGGGATGTGAGGGGAGGTGTGTGTGTGTGTGTGTGTGTGTGTCGAGGTAGGTGAGGGGAGGTGTGTGTGTGTGTGTGTGTCGAGGTAGGTGAGGGGAGGTGTGTGTGTGTGTGTGTGTCGAGGTAAGTGAGGGGAGGTGTGTGAGTGTGTGTGTGTCGAGGTAGGTGAGGGGAGGTGTGTGTTTGTGTGTGTGCAGAGGTAAGCACTGCACGCTCCTTTGAGAGGCTGAGAGAAGAGGTTTGAGTTATGCAGACGTGAAAACTGGAAATCAGGAGAAGTGATCACTGCAAAAACTTTCCCTGCTTGTTCTGAGGGAATATTGTATGTGAATGTGTGTGTGTGTGTGTGTGTGTGTGTGTGAGTGTGTGTGTATCCCCATCCCTTGCAGAAAACAAAACAGAATACCCGAAAACCCGTTTTTTCACACACATGCACATACACACAAACAGACATGTGTGAAGGTTTTTATACAATCATATAGAAGAACCTATAAACTGTCTCAACACACACATAAACACACATACATGTAGGTGCACTGATGCACAAATTATAAATATACACACACATAATTAGATACTTACCGGACTATTGGTTTCCCATCTGTCTATGTGTTTCTAATGACTCTCTTGCTTGTTGGTTAGCAATAATGTGAAGACATGGATATTACATTAATACTCTACATGAGGGTTTGCAGGCCAGCCTTTCTTCTTATTGACTCCTATTTTGGTTTTAGACAAACAGCCCTCCTTATTTAGACTTTTATTCTAAATGTGTTATTTTTTTCTTATATTTAGGCATGTTACCAATGACCTATCTGTTTAAAATGAAGAAGAATCTGGGGCTACTGCTACACCTGTCATTTCAGTGTAGCCTGATATCTCTAATGACGTTTACGTAATACTAGACAACACCATAAGGATAAGGTCCAGTCTCATGTCTGAGCAAGGAGTTGTGTGTATGCTAAACATCAAATCAGTCAAATGCTGAAAAACATTACAATAAATCAATACATAATGACATCTTGTGTGTAGCCTAGACTTACACACTAACAGAGAACTCAGAGAACAAACTAACACTAGAGTAGCCTAACTGAACTCAGAGAACAAACTAATTCTAGAGTAGCCTAACTAGGGGGCAGCCGTGGCCTACTGATTAGCGCTTCGGACTTGTAACCGGAGGGTTGCCGGTTGGAACCCCGACCAGGAACGGCTGAAGTGCCCTTGAGCAAGGTACCTAACCCCTCACTGCTACCCGAGCGCCGCTGTAGCAGGCAGCTCACTGCTCCAGATTAGTGTGTGCTTCACCTCACTGTGTGTTCACTGAGTGTTGAGTGTGTTTCACTAATTCACGGATTGGGATAAATGCAGAGGCCAAATTTCCCTCACGGGATCAAAAGAGTATACTTATACATACTTATACTTATACTTACTTAACTGAATTGACTCCCAACGTTTGAATCAGGTCTCTGAATCTATATGATCATACAGTAGCATTTTTACAAATCTGCCTCAGGAATATGTTATATGACAGTAAATATACTGAATAAAATGTATGTGGTTGTCACACTAAGCTTAAGATGAGTACATTTCTATGGCTTTTGGATATATCGTCTAATTCCACTTGAACTATATTTGACCACTGGGCCCAGCAAGCTCATGTCCATTAAGCTTTGATGTTATGGTTTAACCATGTGTTGTGTCTATCAACCAAAATAAAGTGAAAAAGCTCCTTTCTGAGTTCTAAGTGGTTCTCTCTCGGTTCACCGGTGAATGTACAAATCTGCTCCTCTTTGTTTGTTTTCTTTCTTTTCCGCTCTTGAGAGATTTTGTGCTTGACTTCAAATGGATTGTGGTGCTCAAAAGCATTTGTGGCAATCTCAAGTGTATGCCCTTGCTGGTGGGGGTCTCCATTCCGATAATTACTTTTTGTATCAATAATTCATCCCCCTAGCACAACTTTAGTTTTTGTTTTTCTCTTTTGTTTGTCCTCTAAATTATTTACGTTTCCCTCAGATTGATTGTGCTAAGCTGTGCGCTCCCAGATAGGGCACTCCAGTTCGCGCGT
>NW_027468774.1:38888837-38898837 GCF_046254945.1 Alosa pseudoharengus
TCATCCTCCTCACTGTTCCTCTCCCTCTGTTCAGGAAGAATTTTCTGATGTCCATCTCTGAATAGTCAGAAGGCTGTGTTTAGTTTTACAGTAGGACAGCTTCACAAACAGTATAGGCTACTTTTACAGTATACGTATAAATCCTTATTAATTGTCCGCATGTGTGCATGCAGCCTACGCATGGTGTGAGTGTGTGTGTGAGGGAGAGAGCACAAGCTGGTAAACTTAGTTATGTTATGTTACCCTAACACTCTCTAACAGCGATCAACTTGTAATTTTTTCTGTCAAACAAGTTGTGAATTTGTTGTAACATTAAACAGGGGACGACTTACTCTATGCTCAAAGTGATTCCACAATCCACAGTGTATGTGTGTGCAGTACAACGAAACACTCGGAAGAATCATGTGAACGATTTTCATTGGTTGTTGCGTTCAATCTTAGCCAGCTACAGAGGTGCTATTTCCTGATTGGCTATTATGGCCCCTTTCTTTATTCCTTGTTTTTTTTTATTATTGGCTGGTAAGTGACAGACTCGAGCCATGATTAAAGCAGGCACGGAGATGCGTTCATGAATGCCGTTTCCAGCTAGAGCCGCGCTAGAATTTTACTGGGGCACTGGAGACTTTTACTAAGGCACGTGCCCCAGTGATTAAGGTCTAGTGACGCCCCTGTTTGGCAGGGAGAATGAATGACAGGTTTGTAGGAGATGACCGGCAAAGTTTAATTTACGCTTTGTTTGGAGCTCAACGGAACGTGACCGATTCCGGGTGTCCTTGATTTAGGGATGTGATCTGACATCAAACAGGCAGCTGGGAAACCTGGCCATATACTGTCTTGACAGCAACAATAAGCAGCGGGCACACTGAAAAAAAGGTCTCTTTGGGGTTGTTGAAATTGCATGAATTTATTGAAAGAACCTCACATGATTTATTAGTGGTCCTTCAGAAATTAAAAAAAATCATGTGAGCCTAAGCTATTCCTTGAGAATGTCAAATTCACATAATTTTGTCATGTTGGATGGTAAGAACTATAGCCTACGTGACGTGAACACGCCGGTAGCTCGTGCACCTAACCTGAGTCTAAGCGGGAAGGAGGAATCAACTGGCTTTCCACACAATTGCTTGCTCTGAAGACATTACGAGCGGCATGCAAGATCTACAATGTGAGGTAAATATCAATTGATTCTTAATCTTCGGTAACTTTTCTGAATGTTTGCCAAGCTATTGCGTTTTTACAAACAGATAGTTGCACTAACTTCTTACATCTAATCATACCAGCTATGTGTTAGCTGCTACTGTTGTGGCGTTGTCGTCGTATTCAAGTGGTGTGTGTTTTACTATTTCGACACATGTTTCATAGCGAATTCATTTCATTTTCGGGAACCTGTTGTGGTCACTGCTGTACGCCAATTGCTGATTTAGTGCGGATTTAGAACCTAGAAAGTGTACATCAAGCTAAGCTAGCTGGGTTTTGATGGCGCCAAGGCATGACTGGCTACTAAAGGGTAACGCGTGCGTGCATTGAAACCCATCTGACAACTGGTGAATAAATGCTGAAGCTTTTTGATGATGATGATATTTGAAAAATGGTCTTGTGAAATCCTGCTTCAAACAGCCAAAGGAGCATTTTGTTTATCTGGCAGTCACTGGTTAGCATTGCATATGGACAATACATTTAGATAACTTAACCTTTCACTGTTTAATGCTACATGGTCATAAATCTTGGTGCACTTAATGTGCTTTTGTACTTTTTAAGACGAGTAATGCTGAGTTTGTATCATGTGATTTGGGTGTTGCAGAAGAGGATTTACCACCTGTAGAGCAAACGGTCCCTCACAGTTCCAAAAACACTTTAGAAGGAGCTTGCTGCAGCATTACTGAAATTGGAACATTTGGTGCATGTGCCAGGTAAGTTACAGCAATTGATTATTTTTTTACACACATACACACACACAGCCCTGTTCTCTAGGTCACTCCCTTCTTTCTTTTGTCTCC
The DNA here is from genome assembly GCF_046254945.1 of Alosa pseudoharengus. NCBI lineage: Eukaryota > Metazoa > Chordata > Actinopteri > Clupeiformes > Clupeidae > Alosa > Alosa pseudoharengus. The sequence continues at coordinate 38,890,832 of NW_027468774.1, forward strand.
CTCCCTCATACTTTCTATACATCCTTTCTCAGGTTAATCTTGTATTCCTACTTCCCTCTTCTTTTCTTCTCCATCGGTTTCTTACTTTTTTCTAACTCTTCCACTTTCTCTCTCCCTCCTTCTTTTTGTTATTGTGTTGTACTTCCCTCTCTTTCTTCTCCATGAAACTGAACCTTTTATAACTGTTCAATGCTACATGGTCATAAATCTTGGTGCACTTAATGTGCTTTTGTACTTTTTTAAGATGAGTAATGCTGAGTTTGTAAAGCTGTACACAGGACAATACATGGTAAATTTGATTCACGAAGTGTTATACATTTTTAAATGTGTGTTGTGATCATAATGTTGTGTGTCTGTATTCATATTCTGTATTGGTATATCAACCTCCCTTTCTGTGTTCTCTTTCACAGTAAATGTGGCAGTGCAAGAGATGTGAATCAGCGGTTCAAAGTAGGTCTGATCTACTTGCTCATTACAAACTCCACCATCCCCACTTTGGCCGCACCACAAACTACCCCTGCACATATACAGATGTAGCTGCTGCTGTCATGATTTTTTTTGTATTTTTGTTCAGATTTGGGGGAAACTACAGAAGCTGCAGCCTTTTAAGTTTTTTCCCTCGTTTGTGTTGTTCTAAAGGCACTGCACTGTCTTTGACCACTGTCTTTGACCTTGATTTCATTTGTCTGCAATGTCTGGAAATGTGAAATAAATGTGTAAATGTGTACTCAAATTCTAGTTGTGGTTGATTGCTTGAGGTTATTGAAGAGCTTTTTAAAATAACATGTTAATTTGACATGCAATAGTTTTTAAAATATGACATGAAAAAATCTTGTACATCGGTTGCATCAAAAAAATTATGTCCATCAAACAAGAAAAAAATCATGTTTGACTGATAAGAAACAATTTCTTCACATACACATGAAAAAATCATGTTAATTTAACAGAATACAATTTGCCACTTTTAACATGAATTAATTGGACTTCGTGGACATGATTTAATTGATGCAACCGATGTACAAGATTTTTTTATGTTAATTTAACAGCCCATTTTTTTCAGTGCATGAGAGAGGGCTTTTGGACAGAAGCCGAGCAGCTTTCCCTTGGAGGTGGGGTGTGTGTGGATGGGTGTGGGTGTGTGTGTGTGTGTGTGTGTTGGTTTGTGTGTGTGCTCCTGGATGTGTGTCTGTGGAAACATGTCTGGGTTTGTGTGTTTGTATTCTGTGTGTGTGATTGTTGTGCCTGTGGCTGTGTGTGTTTGTGTGTGTGTATACATGTGAGTGAATGAGAATGTGTGCGAGCGAATGTGTATGTGTGTGTGCATATGCATATGTGTGCACACGTCTGTACAACTGAGCATTTCTTGCGTGTGGAAGCATGTGATCAACTGGCCGTCTAACTGAGGAGTGGACTTCTGCCCGAGGCTGCAATGTTGATGTGTGTGTCTGACACAGTTCAGAGAGAGGTCACCTCTCCTGGCCTCTCCCTCTGCACTGATGGACTTAAGCTAAACAGTCCTGGTCCACGCCAGACAAATCCTTTATCTTCCCCTCTTTCGACTTTTCCTCTCTATCCCTCGTTTACTCTGTCTGTCTATCTATCTTGTCTTCTCTCTCTCTCTCTCTCTCCCTTCTCTGCTTCCTACATCTATCTCTCTCCACACACTTTTTTCTCTCTCTCCTTCCACAAACTTGTCCTCTCTCTTCCTCCCTTTCTCTTCTGTCTCTCCATCCTCTTGTTCATCCATGCCATCTCTGTGCCCCTGTCCGTGCTCGTGTTATGTGCCCACCGTCTCTCCCTCGCTAGCTCATGCTCTGGACTGTTAACGGCACATTCTTTGGGCCCTCTGGTTAGACTTCACATCACTGTGTTAATTGGTTGCATTAACTCTGGCTGATTGAAGTGGATTTGCAGAGCCACAGAGAAGAACACACAAATGGCTTGCTCAGGGAACAATTATCGTTAGCAGGGCGGGAGGACGTCTCCATTACTGCCAAGGTCCTTTGTAGTTGAAATGAGTTTTGCGGTGACAAGCTTTCTGTTGGGGTGTGGGTGTGTGGAGTTTGTTTGTGTGTGTGTGTGAGTGTGTGTTTGTGTGTGTGTATGTGTGTTTGGGGTGTGTGCGTGTGTGGAGGTGCACTTGTATTTGTGTATGCATGCGTATGAAATTCTACCATGCCACATCTTTAACTCCCTATTTCACACGCAGCCAATTAGCTCTCATTATAATTACACTCACATTTGAAAGTAAATGACAGTATTAATTTGCAAGCTAGACGGATTTCGCCTCTAAACATGTTTCCAGGAGTCGTTCTGAATATAAAACAAAAAAAAACACCCTCCGGTACAAACACTAAATCTTTCATTCTTTCATTTTTCTATTCATTTCATGTTCTGTTGGCTACTTCACTGCCCTCCGGCTCTTCTTCCAGTCAAGGCATCATCGTGTCCACCAAGCCAGAACAGTCCCTGAACAGCAGAAAATCTATTCAGCACATCAGCATACCCACGTGCGGCTTCAACTCTGCAAAGGCTCGGTTTAAGGTCTGGAAGCGTGAACGATTCATGTAGTAGTGGGTAAATGAGTCACTCCTGAGAATTCTGTCTGCTGCTCCCGTTGGTTTAACGATTTGCACTGACCTCTACTCGAATCTCATTACTTATTGTTCGATCAAACAAGGTTTACTGCTTAGTTAAATGCTTAATTTCTAAAAATGCCTAAACAATCTAGACTCACCAACCATGTCTGAGACTAGGATTGTGTCCAAGCCATTGTCCAAGAAGGCTTTGCATCTCTCTGTTTTACACATTAAAAGTAGGATATTGATTTTGTGGTGAGTTTTGACTATAATACATACTGAATCCTGAACACTCAAATCACACAGATCAGACAGTAAATATAAGAGTTGAGTCTTCTTGTTTTATTCTCACTGTTGTTGTTGTTTTTTTTTTATCCCATCTCTTCTTGTGTGTAAAAGGACAAGCATCTATATGAAGTATTTTGCATAAGTGTGGTATTTCTGACGCTGGAGAGCTTGACACTGCTCCCTCTCAGATTTGCCTGTGATTGTGCTCCTCATTAATCTGCCCATTGTGTGGCGGCTTGAGTATTTCTCCCTTTTCCCCGCACAGCCTATTGCCACCGCCGCTATTCAGACGGATGCTCCTGCACCGCCACGATTTTAATGGCTTCTCCTCGCGTCTTAATCCCGCTCGAGCCGGCGAGCAATGTGACTGCTCTGCTGCTGCTCCGTCGCCCATATAACACTGGTGACAAGAGGGACGTGGAGTGTCGCATACTGGGGATCAAGTTAACGCCATCGCTTGTCTTTTTGATCTGCCTTTTTTAATATGATGTTGAGTTTTCACTGGGCTCCTCTTTTCTCCAAGCTTGTAATGAGCATCTCAGAAGGGTTTTGGCCAGGGGGGCAGAAGGGCTTTTAGTCCTGGAGGGGTGGGGGGTGGGGCAGAGGCAGAGGGGTGAATCTTGGGGCAGAGTGGTTATAATCATACTGGAGAGGCACAGTCAGATTCGGAGGTCTTTGTGGAAAGAGGCAATGAAGTGGATGCCAGTTAGTATAGGTGGAAATAGAGGAGAGGATAGCTTGAGAGTTCTCTCTAAGATTTAATGTGAGAGTAAGTCTACTGCAACATTGCTGTACTGTCTTAGATCCTGCTGCCCAAAAGCTCCAAAAAAATCCTATTAAGAAATGTGCTTCCTGTTGCAACACAGTAGTAACATCTTGAGAGAGATGATGAGGTAGTGTGTTTCTGCCAAGATAGAGAAGACCATGGAATATTTTATGCCATCATAAAACACAGGGTGGGACTCAGTACGTAGACCAAAGACATTAATGAATCTCCTGATTTACTCAACTTTGTAAACACGCCATTGCAGAATGATGTGAAGGAATAGAATGAATCTTGAACATTGGTCTGAAACTGCAGCTCTGTTCCACCACAGGGCACCCATTCAAACCATAAAGAGCAAAAAAAGAGACATTGCAACCAAAAACAGTTTACAACAAAGACAACTACATAATGAGATGAGGCAGCCGGGGTGATTGAAAGGCTGCACTGGGAGAGCTCTAAGTTCTTTAACGAGGCAGGAGATGTGAAGGTCAGGTGAAGTGAAGTGTGTTTGCAAGACGGAAAGCAAACAGCTTCTTTTCCATACGTACCCTGACTCTCAATACACAAGTCTGTTGTTTTCTTAGAATCATTTTCTTAGAGTCGTGAACCATCATTGCTAAATCTAAACAATGTTAGTGAAAAGCCAGACTGTGGAATGTTTATCACAACTCCCAGTGTCTTCTGAACTAGATTACAATTCAACTCTAACGCCATTTCATTTATGTTTACCAACATTCTCTTAAAGGAGGCTCTCATAAAACATCTTAACTCACACTACATACTTTAAGAGCACTATTTATGCATCCGAGGCAACAAAGAGTGTGGTGTGTGTGTGTGTGTGTGTATGTGTGCAAAAGGCCCTTTTAATTTTCTATTTGCATCTAAATCCAAAGGCCTTGAGCCTAGCATATCTTATGGCAACAGTCTGCACGAGGCAATAGATCCCCCACACCACCCACTATCAAATTGCCAGGTGTCACAAAGACTTCCCATATATTTAGCAATTTCTTTAGCTTTTGTGTCCTCATATCGTCTTTTATGTGAAACATTCCTGGTAAATCACAGGTTAGTTTCATCTGAACACAAGGGACATGTTCATCATATTTGAATTAATTCTTGTTTGCAGTGACATGTTAAGCTTTTCATTTAGCTCCTAGCAAAGGCAGTAAACAGCCTAACCAATATATCTTCCTTCATGTGGTGGATGGGGCGCTGGCCTTGTGCTATGTCAGAGACCAGAAGCTCAAACCTACATGTTATGTTGCTCGTCTGTGTGGAAACATTTTCATTGTTTACTGTCCGACGAGATGATTCTTAAAGAATGTGCAACACAACAGACTTATTTTTATCCACTTGTTGCTGCTGAATGGCGTGTAAAAGCCCAGAGCACGAGAGTGATCATCTGATGCACATCTGCACAGCTTACCATGTGCTATACGCTGCACTCTGTGTAGGACAGGCCTGAAGCACAGTGACCCGTGGGGCAGATCTCTCTGCCACAGGGGTAAAATAATAATACTACTACATCATTTTTAGAGTGCTTTTCAAGACACTCAAATATGCTTTACAGGTACATAACAAACAGACAAAGTACATGGACAAGGTTACATAAACAGAGAAAAACACACAGGTACATGGACAAGGTTACATAAACAGAGAAAAACACACAGGTACATGGACAAAGCAGGAGACAGACCTGGAGAGGTACAGTAGGCAATGAGAAGAGAAAAGCTGGGGAAGTCAATTGACAGGAAATGGCAAGTCATCATAGTCAACATGGTGGATGTCATAATCAGTAAACCGTGAATGTGTGTGGCTTGTGTGTATGTGTATGTGGTTTGTGTTTGTGTGTGTGTGTGTGTGTGTGTGTGTGTGTGTGTGTGTGTGTGTGTGTGTATGTGGTTTGTGTGTGTGTGTGTGTGTGTGTGTGTTCAAGAGGAGCTGTAGGTGGGTGATTTGGTGAAAGTGGAGCAGGAGGGGGCTGCAGGCTGCACCAAAGTAGACATTAAGGGCTCATTCATTTCCCGTAATTAGGGAGGGCCAAGTGGATGGATGGCTGGGGCGAGAGATGGAAGTTGGGCTATAGAAGATGGAGGTGGATCAGGTGATTTATAATGGGGTGGGTGGACAGAAGTCTGTGACCTGGAATGGAAAGGTGATTGGGGAGTGGAGTGGAGCATAGAGGTCTGTGTGGGGTGTGGGTGGGGCATCACGGTTTGCCGGGCAGGGCTTTTATTTCTCGTATTTGCTGGATCTGGACGCTGGAGAATGTAAAGGTGGGCTGCTGTTTTAGTGGCGGCCATGATGGATTGGACAGGTCTCCCGTGGGCATTATGGGGAGGTGGTGTTTGAGAGGTGCATTGTGGGATGTGATGAAAGGGGTCGGGTTGGGTGTGTGCGTGCGTGTGTGTGATGTGTTGGACTTCTGACAACTCGCGGAGCTCTCTGTGATTTGTGGAGACTGGGTGGAGCGGATTGTAGGTGTGTGTGTGTGTGTGTGTGTGTGTGTGTGTGTGTGTGGGTGGTGGTGGGCATAGTGCGTGGGCGAGAGGCCTGCAGGCGGGCGGTCTGGCTGATGGGCCGGCAGTAGCGGTTCATCTCTGCCACGGGGTGATGACACTCGACGCAGGGTAATTGCCTTAGGGCTCCACGGTGCCAACTCCTGCAAACTTTCTTTCATTAGGACCACTGCCAGGACTGATGGAGCTGGCAGGAGCAGAAGAGAGAGAGGGAGGAGAGAGAAGGGAGGGAGGAGAGAGGGAGGAGAGAGGAGGGAGGGAGGAGAGAGGGAGGAGGGAGGGAGAAGAGAGGGAGGAGGGGGAATGAAAAAGAGGAGGCGGGAGAGAGCGGGGGAATTCGGGGGAGAGGGGAACAAATCAAGACAGTCAATGTATAGAAATGTAGTAGGGAATGCTATATAAAGTGGTATTTATTATACTGTATATATATATATATATTTTTTTTTTTTGGCAAGGAGATTTGAATATGCTTGTTTTACAGTCTTGTGTTGTGTTTATTTAAAGGAAGAAGCTTTTCATTTCATTGATGAGCATGAGTCTCATTAGGGGTAAGAGAGCTTTGTCCTTGATTGTTGTTATAATGTAGTTATAAAATAACCTTTACGTATTTCCCTATTTACACTGAATCCAAGAAATCACCATTATGATACCCCATAAAAAGCAGCAGCATAGTGTACAGCCTATTCTGAGCACTGGCATTTAGCATTCCTGTTAGGTCTCTAAATTATTGCACATCCTGGGGACAAAATAGAGCACAGTAATTACTGCTTGTGTTCTGTAATTTATTACAATAACAACAGAAAAAATGACATAAAATGCTCTGCCACAACGTTCTGCTCGATAAACAATGCTATTACTGTACGATGGAACGATGGCTCAAAGGATGGACCCCTGTTTCCTAGACAACAAGTCAAGTCTGTTTTGAGTGCATTGCGGGTCTAAATGCGCTTTTTATGGTCAGGCGGTCAGATTGTTTACAACCTGTTGTTTTGTTGTAGACAAAACAGTTTTGTTGCCGGAAATCAAACTGTGATCCATTTATAGTCTGGTGTTTTCTTATGAGGAGTTCTGAACTCTTGAGGTTTAAAGAATTTTTTTAAAGAATTTGTCGCGTCCTGACAAAAAAGGGTCATGCATAGTACAATACCAGGCATTCAGGGCATGTATTGGTATTGACAGAGAAGCAATTCTGCTTATATCCATGCATTAGCAAAAATCAAAAAAATTAAAATCAAGGTAAAAGAACTACAATTTTGCTTTAAATTCAGGGGCACTCCATCCCTTTCCGAGGGGGATAGGTGAAGAGAAGAGCACTAACTCTGACAGGGCTAGTGTGCAGTCGTTGGGTGTCTGCATCAGTCCGAGCTCGGGAAAGAAGAAAAGCGGAGTGGGAGAGCCCTCACTGGGTCGTGTGCTCCAAGGGTGTGCCTCTGAGGGGGGGAGATGGGGAGCTCCCAGGAGTCGTTCATTTGTGTTTGGTCAAAAAATGTCAAAGTCCAGTTTAGATGCTGCTTAGAGTGTTACGCGCTTACTTTGGCTGTGTACGGCTGTTGCTCATACCTGTGTTTGATGGCAGGGAGAGGGCATGCAAGCAGTCTGGCAGGCAGACATGCAGGCAGGAGGGCAGGAAGGCAGGGAAGGGAGGTATACAGCAGGCAGGGCAAGCAGATGGCACACAGTGGTGTAAATTCAGTGTTAATCCAAAGAAAAAGGGGGTTTAGAAGTATTCCAAAAAGTGTTTCTAAATGTTTAAATGTTCTAATGTTCAAAAAGCGTTGAAGTGTTAAAACTATTTGTCTCCAGCATCTTCCATTGTCCAAATTAGACTGCCAAAACCACATGGAAGATGCTATC
>NW_027468774.1:38903837-38913837 GCF_046254945.1 Alosa pseudoharengus
TAAGGTGGGGTGGAGGAGGAGGAGGTGAGCTAGGGAGGCACAAGACAGGAGGAGATCAAGAGAGAGAGAGAGAACGAGGAGTCCAGGCTAGGTCAGGGAGACACACATGCACACTGGAGCCCCTCTGGGAAGGCATGATGGAGAGAGAGAGAGAGAGAGAAAGAGAGACGGAGAAGAGAAGGGAAAGCTGAACAAGCTGAGAAGTAGAAAGAGGACAAAGCAGGGAGGAAGGAAAATAACATTTCATTTCTGAGAAAGAGAGGGAGAAAAAAGCAAGACTCAATCAGCCCATTTAACAGGCTCGTTCCTGTGAATTGCTCAATGCTGCATGAATGGCTTACTGCATGTAAAGTAGTGCATACTGTAGCTGTTTCCAAATGTTCAGTTATTTTATACTCGAATTACAAATTCTATTACCTCAGCCTGGGCTCACTGCATAATAGTTCCCATATGTGACAAAAACACGGGGGTTCCACATCACAATATTATGAGAGTGTATACAGTGTATTTAGAATGCACTCATACCAGAGGGATTTCTGTAAGCAGTCATATCATTCACTATATACTGGCACCCTCTAGAAAAGCTGGTTGCCCATACAGTATATTGTACACAGCTCTTTTTGTTTTGCCTTATTGTCACATTTCTGGACTGATATTATGTTCTTCCTGTTTGCTCGCCTCCTCTGTTAATGCCTGTTGATCTCTCTCTCTCTCTCTCTCTCTCTTTCTCCTGCTCTGTCTCTTTCCTCTCACCTCCCTCTTTCTCTCTCTCTTTCCCTCACTCCCTCTCTCTCTCTCTCTCTCTCCATTACTCCTGCTCTGTCTCACTCCATCTCTCCTCGGTTGCTTCTGTTTTTCCCCTCCGTAGCTCTTCGTCTTCATCCAGACCTCCCACACACAGCCTGATTCACAGACAGACAGCCTGATGCACCCTTTAGATAAACGCCCCAGTGCCAAGCTGAAAATACTGTCTGCCGGCTGGCTGGAAGGCTGGTTTTGGTGTCGTGCCCCCCTTCACACACACACACACACAAACACGCAGTACACACACACACCCCACCAACCTCAAAAGTTCCTCTGTTGACGTAGAAACACCTTTAGGCATGGAGAGATGTGCACGAGAGCTTATAGTTGAGATGCGTAGGATGTATGTGTTTGTACGTGTGTGTGTGTGTTTCTGCCGTTTAGAGCAGTGTGTGTGCGTGTGTTTCTGCCGTTTAGAGCAGTGTGTGTGTGTGTGTGTGTGTTTAAAGGGGAAGGGGGTGTTAGAACAGTGTGTGTCTAGAGTTTAGAGCAGCAAGTGTACTGTATGTGTGTTAGTGTGTGTGTGTGTTTGTGTGTGTGTATGGAGTTTAGAACAGTGTGTGTGTGTGTGTGTGTGTGTGTGTGTGTGTGGAGTATAGAACAGTGTGTGTGTGTGTGTATATGTGTGTGTGTTTTTTTAGAGCAGTGAGTGTGTATGTGTGTGGAGTTTAGAGCAGTCTGCGTTTGTATGTGGATGCTTAGCAGCAATGCTACCTCTCTCTCTCTCCCTCTCTCTCTCCTTCTCTCTCTGTTCCTTGGCTCTTTTATGCTCAAAGGCTTTCTCTCCCGCTAAATCACCTTGAGCCTTATGTGCTGCAGGTGCCTTCAGGCCGCCAACAGCCACGGTCAGGCAGCTGGGCAAGGCAGTCAGTCTCAGCCGTCAAATCACCTGTGGAGGTGAGCCGAGGAGTGGTCGAGCTCGGCGGCAAATGATTTCATTTTCTGTGGGTCATCGCCCAATTTCTGATCTCGTTAGCCCGTCAGCATGGCAGTTGTTGAACACAAAGAGTTCTCGGGAGGGGGAGACATAATTGAATCAGATGCACTTGGCCCCTTTCGGTGTAGTCCATAGCAACCTAGCAGACAGCATGTGTGTGTGTGTGTGTGTGTGTGTCTGTGTGTGTGTGTGTGTGTGTGTGTGTGTGTGTGTGTGTGTGTGTGTGTGTGTGTGTGTGTGTGTGTGTGTGTGGTACATATGGTACCAGAGTCCATCTCTTAACCCTGATGCATAAATCATCTCCTCCAGCCTGCTCGCCTGGCAGAGACATGAATACACAATTCAAATGACTTCTGCTATACACATGCTGTCATGACAATAGTTACCATGGCACTAGCAGAAGATAAGGATCCCAATATCGGCACCACATCTGGCAGGATCGGTAGAGCTAAAGCTGAGTATGGCCTAAAAGAATGCAAATCTCATACAATTGTCTGTTGTTTACATTTAATTGCTTGGGTGACTCGCTTGTATCTAAGGCTTGGCATGTCCCATGATAATATGGAAGTTGATTACATTGCTAGAACTCATTAAGATTACAACTTATTCCTCTTGGGGGAGTATAGCGCAGTATGTTTGTTTGTTGGAGTGGAAAGTAGGTTGGATTTCACTGTAGTGATTCAGCTGTACAAAGCAAGGGCATACAAAGCAAACAATGTTTCCCAAACTAAATTGCACCATGCATCATGGCTTCAGCGGTTTCTTGCAGACTGTTCTCGGCATGACTAACTATGAAAATGTCCTGAGCCACTGACGGGGCATCATCGACTGGCCCGTTGCAGACGCCTTAAATTGGCTGGATGGAGGGAGGGAGCGGTATGGATTAATACAATTGCACTGATGCACTGATGCCTTAAACTGGATCCACTGCAATGAAATGAAAAGATGTCCCTTCATTTAACCCCAATCTGATTTTATGTGCCATGGCTTTTCTCAGTGTCCCTCTGCTGGCTGCATATTTCATTGATTAGTGTGATTCGATTCTTTACAACCGTACTGCTGTTGTGAGAATGGCTACGGACGAGGCATTATTCATCATGTCATAATGTAAACATATTAACTATGACATCCATTGAATTTCGATAGATGGTTGGTGTACAAATATATATGTATATAATTTAGAATCAAGCCATCAGATGCACTGAATAGAGATGCAGTAACGCAGATGGTGAAAGACAGAGCTGTTGCCTAGTAGGTGTGACCAGAGCCTGCTGCATCTGAGAGAAGGCTAATCTGGTTAGCAATGAAAGGACTTCAGAGACAAGGAACACAGCAGAGGCTGTGTCAGATCTTAAGCTGTCATTTATTTGGATTTGTCTGCAGGAATTTAGCACGCTCCGTTTCTGCCTGCCTGCCTGCCATCCTTTCTCTTGTCCAAAAAGAAAATAACTTTACAGCTCTTGTGAAGTGAAGTGACATCATCCACGTCCTTGACCAACAGACCCGTACTCTCCCGTATCCTTGATGAACTTAGTTGCCATGGCTGTGCTTTCATAACGGGAGAGGCTATATAGAGGGTAGAGCTGCTGGGTAGAGCCAGCGGGGAAATAGCAGGCGCAAACTAGCATTGTGTCATGTTTGCACCTCTTCTATTAATTCTATTCTATTTCTTTTATTGTTGTTGTTGTTTTGTTCAGATGGTTTATGGAGATGATAATAGATCACAATAGTGAAATTGAAGTATTTCAGGGAGAGCAAAGGTAAGGGAGAATGTTACCATTCAGCCATCAAGCCATCTCCGCTCAATCAACTCCTGCATTTAAATGCTAATTTGTTTTCCTTGAGATTGGAGTTGGATTTTTGTGTTTTATCCCCCCCCCCCCATCTGTTAAAACCCCCACTCCCCACACACACACACACCCTCATCAAGCTGAGAACATTTCACCCGCTGTCATGGAAACCAGGACAGCAAGTCGTCTGAGACCAGTGCTCTCTGAATTATTTTGAATACATTTAGTTTTCTTTCCATTTTGACTTTAATTGCACAGCTAAATACCCAGCCCATGTCTCTGCTCATTGAAGGCTTTTGAACCTGCATTCCATCTCACTACACTTTCAGCTATATGTATATTGCTCCAGACTCATTGCTTGGACAGTAGCCTCCTTTCTGCTAAAGTGTACCATCATTTCAAATCAAATAAATGGACGCCAATGAAATGATCATTTACTCTCGCATTAATAGCCCCTGCGGCTTGTCTTTATGCTTCCTCTCGGTCATTTTAAGCCGTCCGTCGTAAATCATATTCCTCTGTCCTCTAATTAGCCTTACGCTCTGGTTACTATTTCACGTCCATTTTTAGCCCAGAGACGCCTCTACTACTCCTCCCTCTGGGCTGCTGTAGGTCCCTCCTTTTGTGTTGCTGGGCACAGCTGCGCCAACGCTGTGAAGAGGACAAGAATAACATATGAACCTGAAAATTACGCCAAACGTGTAATTACCGTAATGGCAGCCGCCGGAGCCGGCCACTGTTGGTGGAGGTGGAGTACTCTGCCGCTGTGCCCTGGAAATGGGGTGCAGAGGTCTTTATTTCACCTGATTGCAGGCTCCATAGAGAAAAGAGAGGGAAGGAGAAATAAATGAAAGAGAGCGAGAGATAGAGAGAGAGTGTGTGTGTGTGTGTGTGTGCGCGCGTGTGCATTTGAGGGAGAGAGAGAGAAAATATATATAGAGAGACTATTCCTTCTCTTCACTTTTTTTTCTTTGTTCTTGTGGATGTGGTATCTGCAGTGCCAAGGCTATGTGTTCATGTTGGGCTGAATGGTCAAGCCACTGACACACGCTTTGAAATGACCACAGAACAATCCCCACTGACGCCTGTGACTGCACTTGCAGTGTTCTGGGTGAGATTGATTCCTGGAGAAAGGCAGCCAAAAGATGTTGAGATAAAATATAGATATGTCTTCATTCTTTCGTTCAGGAATAGTCTATGTTCTAAGCCTTCACTCAATGTTCAAAGAGTAAGTATTGATCCAAAGATACTAAGGCCTTAAGAATATATAAAGATCAATCTAGAGCAGCTAATTAAAATAATCACTAGGTCTTGTATCAAAATAGGTGAGACACTTCTTTACTTGTTTTTGTTTGCAATTATAGTAGGGCTATTGTCTTTAGGAATTGATAGGTAGAACTAAATTTAAGACTTTTTGAATATATTTTTTGACCAGTACCGGTTGCGGTTCTTTCTTAGATTGTACTCAATTCTTATATTTCAGTGACTATATGTCTGTGGTCCTAAAGTGCTAAACTTTGCCTGAGGGCGCCTGAAAGTAAAAGAATTTTCAGTTCTGGTGAAAGTGTGTTGATATTTGAGCTAAATAGTCAAGCTAATTACACCACTTTCTGTTCTTGGTTCGCATACAGTACCAGAGCTGTGTAATTTTGAGCACACACACTGAACGGATAGCTAGAAGACCATGAGAAGCAGTTCTCTGAATTTAAGAAAAGGGACTAAAGTTGAGTTTAAAGAGGCCCTATGCAGGTCTGGTTATTCCTTCGCTGTTTCTGGGTTTTCGCCAGATTTGGGCTCGCATTTTTCACGACACAGCTCCCCCTGCAGCTTCGGTAGCAAGAGACTGCTACGCTAAACCCCCACTAGCTAGCGAGCTAGCCATCAAGAAACCAAGCTACACATACAGGGCTCACAATAAAACGGTTGAGCAAACACATTGTTCAAAAGACTATCAAACCACATTACAAAAACAAAGTTCACCCAATGGTAGGCTACTTACAATTTCAACAGCAACAAAGCCAAGTCAGTGTCCATTTTTGCAATCTTCTTCGAAACTACAATCTGACTACATTTTCGAGGCACGATTGGATACTTCCGCTGAGTCACACCCAGATTTCTTCAGACCAAGAACAGAAAGTTGCATATTCGCTATGTCCGCGGAGAAGCGATAGGGGGAGACGAAGCACCCACCAAACAACCCAGAAAGTGTTGTAGAACCATCAGAACGACTCTCAACTTGCATAATTAAGGTCATTTTTGCTAAAATTGTTGCATAGTGCTTCTTTAAGCACACCACTTTATTTGACCAGGCCTGCTTTGCTTGATTAGCATAGAGTCACACTGTCAAAAATGAGAGGCCTGCGTTATTTTTTTCTCTCGGTTTGGTGGCCTCTGCTTCCCCAGCCTACACACTTCTTCCTCTGTGTCTTCTCCCATTTGGGTTAGCCAAAGCGATAGGCACAGGGACCTCAATTTTCACCGATATTCAGCATGTCTGAAAGAATTAATAAAGGAGGGTGAGGAGCTCAGTCAGCTCATTCACTCTAGTTTTTGGAGAGCTGCCTGGAACCACATCAATGTTGCCATTCTTAAATCTTATATTCAACAACACATAGTAATGCCGACCCAGAAATCCACATCGCATTGACACATGTGTATTACATTAGCGAAAATAGACACACGCGCACACACACACTCCAGAAACACATACATGCACACACACACAAATACACACACACACAAAAGCAAACACCTCTCTCTCCTTTCATCCCCTACATCTCACTCTCTCTCTATCTCTATCTTTCTCTCTCTTGCTATCACACTCTCTGTCCCCTGTAATGGCTAGCTAGAGAGAAATAGAGAAAGAAAGAAAGAAAGAAAGAAAGAGAGGGATAGTGAAAGAGCGAGAGATATTGTTGTAACAGCTGGCAGGGAGAGTGGCGGAGCGTCTGGCTGTCTGATGAGCCCCGGCTGAGCGGCAGTGACCTTCACATCATGACCTTGGTGCTCCTGGAGGCTCGCTCCGCTCCGCACCGCACCGCACTGCCCGCCATCACTAATGTGGTTTAGATTTCACTGGATCTGGCCTCCTTCAGCTCTGCGGCTGCACTGCCAGCCCCAAACTGAGCCACCGATGCTGTCTTAAATAGCTCCACGTTAATTAGAGCATTGCATTGAATTGCATTGCATTGAGTCCATGCAGTCCCTTGAGCGCTACGTGTGTGTACACGCCTAACGGTTAGCTTTAGATCGGTAACCTTATGATTGGAAGGTTCTTTGTTTGTGTGCTAAGCTCTGTGTTTTGTAAATAGCACAAGCATCTCTATTTGGGATGCTGGCACAAAGGCAGTGTGGATTTAGTCTGGGTGCATTACACAGTGAATGCTTTAATGTTGTCTGGGGGTTTTATTTGGGGATACTGCAAGGTTATGACCACCTGTTACACCCGCCCATAAACATCGCACTCACACACACACACTCACACACACACACACACATACGTACTTGCATGCATACGCACAAGAGTTTAGCCTTGTACACAAACACAAACACACACACACACACACACACACACACACATACACACACACACACACACACACACACACACACACACACAATCTCACACACACACAAAGTGATCCACACAAAGCCAAAGTCCACCAGGCACGTTGGTAATGTGAGCCACTCAGTCAGACGTTTGCGGCTAGCCGTGTGTCCTCACTCATCGTGCCTGCAGTCAGGTCTATAAATGCACAGAGGTCACCGCTGACGACCCAGACGTGATTGAGGCCGCGCCGAGAGAGGCCTGCGGCCACGCGGCCTCAGAGAGCCGCTAGACAGCCGTGGCTCCGGGCCAGCAGCTTAGGCAGCGGCGGCGGCCAACTGACGGATGGCCACTCGCACGCGCCCGTTCGCCTTTTGATATCTTAATGGATGTCTTTCTCTTGAGGTAGCAGGAGAGATCTCTCACAGACGAGAGCACAGATTTATCATCTGTGTCGCTGAGACTGAGGCTTCACCAGCCCCCCCTGCCACCCCCCCCCCCCAGCAGCACCACCCCACCCCCCCCCCCAGCAGCACCACCCCACCCCCTCTGTCTTTGTCAACTTGTTTAGCCGCAGGGGAGCTAATTTTTAAGACAACTGTCGTAAGAAAAATTGTGAAATGTGAAAAGTAAACACTCGACTAATGAAAGAGAAATAGAGTGAGTGCTCCTTCCTCGCTTGTCTCAGTTTTTTTCCACTCAATCCCGCCCTGATTACCCAAGGTAGTTAAACATGCCTACGCGGCGCACGGCTTATTTTGATCTGCTGTGTGGGTCGTCGAAACAAGCTCGTCGATGTTAGACACAGGGGCTCTGATGAGCGCCGACGCTTGCTGATGTAAGGCGCTCTCGTGTTCCGAGACAAGCGCTCACTTTTTTTTCTCATTTCTGAGATGTGTCTGTGCCACCTGTTCCTTCGAGGTGCCGTTCCTTCTATCTGCCCGCTAAGCCGCTTGCCTGGAAAATAGATTAGGGAGGTGGATCCACATGAGATGATGGGTCTCTGAGGAGACTCTGTAGTGGGCACTGCCAGCTGGCCACGGGGGATACGTAGAGCACTGGCACAGGCCAGTCATGACAACCTCAGAGTGAGTGAGAGAGCTGTCTGTCTCAGAATACAATTCAAACACACAGTCACTCTTCAGCCATTTGTAACCCACTCACATTATTAGCAACCACACAACTCCTCTCATGTGTCCGTATGGGAGGTGGTCTCAACCTTTGAGGGCCCATGTGTTTTGAGCTCCTCTGTCTTGATGTGCCATGAGAGAGCGCAGCTTTAAGTGCCCCGCTATGAAAGGTATGGTACAGTGGGTGGCTTTCAGAGTACCAACAGCCCTCTGTGGATATTAGGCGGAGGCCAGATGTATCGACTGGGCAGAGATGGATTTTTGCCCCCCCCCCCCCCCCCATCCCCAACCCTTTCAAAACAAAAAGGTCTTTTATTTCATAGCTTCATAGATTGTGAAAATGTCATCAGGAGGAGACTCCATGGCATCAATTAGAGATGGCTTGCTTGAGGTAAGTCTGAATACGAGAGTAAGCACTTATTGATATAGCGCAGAAAAAAATCCCACACAGTGTAATTAAAACCCAGCCCAGCTGCTGGAGCCCCCGTTTCTTCTCTCTGAGGACCGCCATGCACATTAATGAACTCAGCCACGATAAAAGATTTTAAGCTCTTATTCGAGGGCTGATATTTCATGCCACTCTCAAACACAGATTGGGAAGGAGAACAAGTGCTGATATGAATGCAGCACTCTGTCAAAGAGGCTTTTGTTTGAACATTTAAAATCTTTATGGTCTTGGAGATGTTCTTTTGCTGCATGCTGTGGTTTAGATATATAGCTGTGATCTGTACTAATGTCAAAGGAATCCAGAACTAAGTGATTTCTTTGAGTCGCTCTCACAACGTGTCACACAAAGGGAGAGAAATGAGGTGGAAATCTGCATGGAGCCGATTCTTCCCGCTATTTCAAAGACCGCACACTAGCATGGATGCACACACACACACACACACACACATCCACACACATCCACACACACGCACACACACACACACACACACACACACAGACATGCAGGCATACACACACACATGGGCATGGGCATTTCCTATGCAGTAGTGCATTTCACCGAGCTCTGACTCACCAGCTATACAGGCATACGTTGTCTTTGAGACGTGGCCAAGGCCATCCCCATTCTAACGCAGGCTATGTTCAGGCCGGCCTCCACACTCTAACGCAGGCTATGTTCAGGCCGGCCTCCACACTCTAACGCAGGCTATGTTCAGGCCGGCCTCCACACTCTAACGCAGGCTATGTTCAGGCCGGCCTCCACACTCTAAAGCAGGCTATGTTCAGGCCGGCCTCCACACTCTAACGCAGGCTATGTTCAGGCCGGCCTCCACACTCTAACGCAGGCTATGTTCAGGCCTGTCTCCACACTCTAACGCAGGCTATGTTCAGGCCGGCCTCCACACTCTAACGCAGGCTATGTTCAGGCCTGTCTCCACACTCTAACGCAGGCTATGTTCAGGCCTGCCTCCCCATCATGGAAGACTGGATGATGTGGTTTGATCATGAGGGCTCAGCTTATGACCAAGCTGTTCTCTAATTCACTCTCACGCTCATGCTCTCAAGCTCACTCACACGCACACTAATCTCTCTTCAAGTGTATGACAGAAGAGATATGGACACTCAAGCACGTGTCAAGAGTGAAAGGGATCATTTGTGCAATTTTCACACTTATACAATCTCTGCATACTACATGACTCCTGTTGCTCAGAGACATTTGCAGTTACCGGTACATTAAAATAGTAGTTCATAATAAAGTTCAAACTGACAAACTGACATTTACTTAATGTTCTTATGGTATACAACTGTTCTAACTGATGCACAGATCAAGCTCGGTCAAATGCAC